>NW_026463032.1:0-63449 GCF_021730395.1 Mercenaria mercenaria | reverse complement strand
CAGAATACAATGAAAAATCTTGGTAGTCCGACGACCTAAAATTAACCGGACATAAAAATCCTAAAATATGATCTTTTCCACTTCATGCTAATGATGTATACCAAGTTTCATTTGAATTTGGTGTAATCTGTAGAAGTAGCTGATTACACAATGTTCTGATGTTGTTGTAAGCCCCAAACAGAGTCATAACTTAAGCATAAAGCAAACATGGAAGACACGGCAATATCTGCATGTCCAGGTCATGTTGATCTGTATCAGAGTTACATCATTTCTTTTTCTCTCAGACAAGTGCCTTTGTAAAATTACCTCAAATTTTATGGAATTCCTTTTCATCTTTCTATTTTTCTCTCCGTTACATGACCATTTTCTATTTTCAGATTCCTCATTGGGTTGTTTTGTTACTGCCTGTTTATCACGAAATGCAGGCAATAACTCGGCAAACATCTCTCGTGAAGAAGCACGTAGACATCTTCTGTCATTTTCATCAATGCCAAAGTATACAAGAATCGGTTCATTAAAGCTGCGACCAGTCCAGTCAGTAGTTTCATTCTTAGGAACTGTTCTCAACCCTTGGTTACTAAATGCAATGTCTTCATTCGGATTTACCTCACAAAATTCAATGGAACCAGTTTGATAATAACCTGCAATAAAACATGATTTAATAGATTTTCAAATAAAAACTTGGTTACAATATCCTGTGCTTAAACAGTACTTTTTAAAATATGTAATTCTACCTGGATAACAAGAACGTCACTGGTAAGTGTCAAACACCATCTAGTACGAACAGCATAGTGGTATGCGACTATATTATGGAGGGTAATATCCGCCATAATACAAATCATTTTTAAGCACATTTCGAATTTGTTAGTACAAAACAAAAACATAAAAGTATCCTTACTCCCATATGTGTAAAATGTAAACTGCAACTGGACTGCATTCATTCAACTTGGTAATGTCAATTTTACGCTCATGTACGCAAATTATCAATTGCAATTTGCATACATAAAAAAATTAAAATTATAATATTCCATGTTTTAATTTTTCTCTTTCATATTTCTATGTTTCTTTCAATTTGTAATTTATTTTATTTATGTACATCATACTTTTAAAATGCACTAACATATAGAGTAGCAAATAAAGTTACAATTCTAAACATAAAGTGTAAACAAGATAGAATTTGACAGAATTTAGAATTGATGCTATCAGGCTTTATGAAAATTACAACGCAAAAGAGTCGAAAAATACCGGTTCCCTTTTATTTTTAGCGGCAGCTGTATTAAGATATGACCAACCTAATGGTGCATGTTCGAACAATGTTGACCTTTGACCTACCGACCTGCTTCATGCGCTCCTGTTTTGATATGATACACATTCAAATAGACAATCACTTTTGATTCACTGGCCTCCAATTCAAAAGGTGTCATGCACTGCGAAGTGGTAATGTGCCGTTAAAGTTTGAGTATTGTAGGTCAAGGGATTTTCAAGTGCTGCAGTCATTTGTCAATACAAACACAAGATGATCAGATAGAGGGATGGATGAACATACTAGTACAGACGGACATAAGCTGTACCATTCCATATTCTGTGGGGATGAAAAAATCACAATTTACCCATGAAAAGAAACGAATCACTTACTTTGCAGTAGACGATATGGGCATGATTCACAGCAAGCTACAGTACAACCTTCAATGTTTCTTTCTTCTGTTGCAGAGGAACTCAAGAACGTCAAATGTACCTTGAAATACAGGAAAATATTACAAAAACGAATTTACGAAACAAGACAATGATACACAGATATAGAATTTCACAAGGCTTAAACACTTAAATAACTCTGGATGGACGCAGAGGGAAACAAAAGAGCAGTGATTTAAACAAAGCCACCTTAAACTTGTTGCGTTAAAGAATACTGCTGAATGTCTCAGTATTTATATCTTTATGAGGAAGGAAGGCCATAAAGGCCCTTATCAATCACCTGACAGTTTTTGATCGGGTTTCATGCAAAATTTTAAAGTAGAGACTGCCCGTTTTTTCTTCATAATTTGAATATGTACCCAACCATTGTCACAAGTTTCGAACTTTACATGGATTTCAGAAAGACTAGTGACCTACTTTTTGACACAAAGACCTAGTTTCAAAGCCTGGCCTACAATCAACAAAAATAAATATTTCATGTAAATAAGGAAGTCTGTGTGGCCTGTAGAATGTAAAAATAATTTTCTATGACCTTATGGTATAGCTTTTGATTTAGATGACCAGCTTTTGAACTTTACCTAGATATCATAAAGACAAAAAACTGATCAGTATACTGTAGATCAGACAAAAAATGCTATACTTGTACATTTGATCTCAGATGATCCAGTCTTAAACTTCATAAAGATAAACATTCGAAAAACGTTTATGCAAATTAGGTAGAATTAGGTAGAAAATGTGTTTTCAATATTTTTCCATCATTAGACCTATTGTAAACATTACTAGAGATTAACAAAGTTCAATCAAATACGCCTACTTAGTATTTATCAACTTTAATAGTGGATATAAATTTAATTTTATTATACTTAAAACGGACATACCTCTAGATCAACAGCAATGTCACAAATTCAAAAAATAATTTATGCAAGATTTCTTAACTGATAAAACCCTACTTTTAAATAGCTATTTTAATTTGTATAATAGAAAGAACAGCTAAATTCCTTTATCAGTTTACATCAAATCCAATAGTGTGACAAATAGAGATCCATTTTGAAGTTTCTTCTATTGCAATTGCTTGCTGATGAAAGTCTTTTCTGAATTTCGAAAATTGAACATAAATTCGGAGGCATGCAGTATTAGAAAATGTCTGATGTAACACAATAGACATATTTGTAAATAATGCAAATACAATAGGGGTTTACATATTTTTCAATGGCATGATAGATATGATCATTTGCAATTGGAACTACATGGAAATTGAATAGGGAGCTTAAAATAGCTTCTACAACATATTTAAAACTTACCTAATTAAGATGGTTGCAAAGTATTTGAACTTAAATGAAAAATATCAACAATCATCCTTAACTTTTTATTTTAAAATAAGTACAATGCTTACCTAGTGACCTAGTGTTTGACCCAAAATGACCTAGTTACAATCTTGGCACATATTCATTAAGATATTCTAATCAGGGATCATGCAGATTAGGTAGAAATGTGGTCTCTTGGGTGTTGACACGATTGGTCTGTGATCTATCCTACTCAGCTAGTGTTCAGCCTTACGTAACCCAGTATCAAAATTGCCACAGATTTCATAAAGATAATCAATTTGCCTAGATTTCATCTAGACTGGGTCAAGATTAGGACCTCTTAGAGTGTTCGAAGTAAAAATTACAAGAGCACCGCCTTGAGGGAGCATACGTTCATCTATTTGTTTTGTCTCTGTATGATAGAAATAATGTCCTACCCATGATTTTCTAAGTTCAAAAGGGGCCATAACTCTTGCAAAAAGCAATGTGGAGTTATGGTTCTTGCTATGCAGAGTCAGCTTTTAATGGCAAATAACTGCTCCAAGTTTTAAAGCAATAGCTTTGACCGTTAAGGAGAAAAGTTGACCTAAACGAAAAACTTAACCAAGAAATCTGAAAATTTCTAAGTTCAAAAGAGGCCATAATTCTTGCAAAAAAGCAGGATGGAGTTATGTTTCTTGCTGTACATAGTCAGCTTTTGATGGTGAACAATAGTTTGTTGCAAGTTCTAAAGCAATAGCTTTGATAATTTAGGGGAAAAGCTGATCTAAACATATAACTTAACCAGGCAACGTCAACGCCAACGCCGACGCCAATCAAGTGATGACAATAACTCATCATTAGTATTTTAAAAACTCAGATGAGCTAATAATGGTTCATGGTGACACACAGGGTCATCACTCTAGCTCATATTGGCCATACTGAGCACAGGTGAATTAAAAATTATGTGTAAAGATTTACCAAAATGTTTCTTCTCATTATGGCGCTAATCATTCCTCAAAGAATCTTTCAACCAACAGAAGCCAAGCAAGCACAATTTAGCTGCTTATGTCATAAACGTGAGAATTAATATTTAAAACTGATAACATTTCATATTGATCTGTTTTAATGTTATGAGTTTAATGAAGTGATGGTCATTTGTTAGGAAAGCATATGTTTTTCATTTTAGTTGCAATTATTTCCTTTCACGTCAAATGTTGAAACATTTATGTGGTATTCACTTTGCTATTTGCATGTAAAATTGATATTCGAGATTTTTCTCGGAAACACACTAAGACAGTTCATTTATAAACCATTGTGTGCATTGGCTGTACTACTATTACAATCTCCAAGAAAAGCCGCATCAAATATGACACTTTCAAACCTGATATTATACTTAAACCTGTGACTTCATGCATATATCAAAAGGGAAACTTCAAAGGAAAATGCCACAATTATACCGTAAACTATTCCAAACAATTCTGTGTCTCAAAATCTGAATCTTGCACTGACCTCTTTCTTAGTAGAAATCAAGGAAATTTGAAAATCTGTCCTCTAGGGGTTTTAGTTTATATCTAGTTTCCGTCACCTTTTCATCCTTAAACATAACTTTAGTATAGTATATGTACTGAAGTGAATTTTTACTTACAAATAACACCAGCGTTTTTCTCTGTAACTTGCAGTTTCCTGAAATTTGAATAAATAGTTTTATACGAACACTCCTACACATTCTCATATTAGAACATATTACGAAACAGAGGATCATGATGGTCCTAAATTGCTCATGTGTTTCACAGTTTCGGGACATGACATCTTCATAATTTCCCTTAGTATAATGTCATCACCCTTCCAACCACATTACAATTCCCATCCCTTGCTGATCCCTATAATATCAACAAACATTCTGACTAATTCTTAGGAAGATCAAATAGAAAATGTTGCATTTGAGTGTTAACAAGGTCATTATATGATTTGACCTAGTGACCTAGTTTCCAGTTTCAAACTCTGCCAAGATTTCTTAGAGCCATACATTCTTACAAAGATATATTATTATCAATATAGAACAGGTGGCCTCTATAATGTTTACAAGGCATTTAAACGATTTGACATGCTAACCTTATTTAGGAACCCAGGTAACCCAATTCTGAACTTGACGTAGATTTTATAAAAACAAATATTCGAGTTTAATGAAGAAGAGGTAGAAAATGTGACCTCTGAGTGTAAAAGTTTAAGCCTAGTGACTTAGGTAACTACATTTTATACGTGACATAGAATCCAAATAGACAAAAATCTGACAAAGAATTATGATGATCAAGTATAAAATGTGGCATCTAGAGTGTCAACAAGGCTTTATTATGACTTGGGTAGTGACCTCGGGTTTCCAAGTTTTAAACTTAATTTAAATTTAACAAAGGCAAACATTCCGACAACAAAGTTTTATAAAAATCAAGTACAAAATGTGACCTCTAGAGTGTTAACAAAGGTTTTCTATAATTCGGCCTATTGACATGTTATAACCTAGTACAACTAGAACTGTCACAGGAGTGACAAATACCCCCACAATACGGTCTTGTCACAGAAGAATGGCAACCATAAGAAAGACATGGCCACAAGAAGGTGCAATTTAAATCGAACTTGACCTGTATTTTATTATGTTACACCTGTGTACCAAAATGTATATAAATTTGTCAAGCCTTTCATGAGTTATTGTCCGGCAACCATGAGTTTGACAAATTGGAAAGTGGTCATAACTACATATAAAATTGGTGGTTTGTAGCCAAAGTCAAACTTTACCTGTATTTTATGTTACACCTGTGTACCAAAAACATTTAAATCCGTCAAGAACTGTCACTTGAGTGTTTAATGGCTCTAATGGTGGATGAATATTGCACAATAGCTTGCGTCTGTGTTAAAAATATCAAATAATAAGAGAGGTACAGATAAAGTGTATCAAAACACTATATAAGTATAATTCTAAGCAAAAAGTGGACATAATTCAGGAAATATTGGTGCAAGAGTTATGCACCTTGTGTCATATGATGAAGGTGATGATGTGGAAAAACTACTTCAAGTTTGAATCAAATCCATTTAGTAATAACTGGGATATAGTGAAAATGCATCAAAATTAACCTTAAATTCTAAGTTAAAGGGGCATAATTCATGAAAAATTGGTGTCAGAGTTATGCACCTTGTGTCACATGATGTGGGTGATAAGGTGAAACATCTATTTTAAGTTTGAATCAAATCCATTTAGTAATAACTGAGATATAGATTTCGGGACGGGACGGGACGCGACGCAACAAAACTTACTCCTATATAGCCCCCCCCCCCCCCCCCAAACATGTTTGGTGGGGCTATAATGATTTCATAGAGAAACACATTCTGCAGTTATATGAGGATAAAATAGACAAAAATATGGCCCCTTTGGTGTTAACAAGATTTTTCTTTTATTTAAGTTAGTGACCTGGTTTAAGTTCTCGGGTTCTGAACTTGATTTACATTTCATAATTTGTTTGTTTTGGGTTTAGCATTGTTTTTCAACAGAATTTTAGTTATGTAAACGCAGACAGTTAACCTAACCAGTATTCTTGGATTCGCTACCAGTACTACCCTGTTCTTTGCAAGTAAGTGTCAACTTTCCTACACGAATCAGAGTTAAAGGACGAATGGTTTAAGACAGTGTCCTTTATCTATCGTTACGGAGAACCTACGCCTCTCCTTGGGTTCAAACTTACGACCCCGCGATAAACGCGACCCCGAGACAAGCGCTCTTCCTACTGAGCTTAGCGGGCGGACTACATTTCACAGAGACAGACATTCAGACAGAGTTTTATGAACATCAAGTAGAAAATATGGTTTAGGTTTTCCTATTAATTGACACAGTGACCTAGTTTCTGTGCCCTAGATGACCAAGTAACCAATTCGTCCGAGATTTTATTGAAGGTTTAATTCTCCAAGTTTTATTAAGCCTAGGCCAACATTTTGACCTCTAGAATGATAACAGCCAATTCATTGAGAACGCACAATGACCTCAAAATCAGTAGGGGTCATCTGCTGATCATGACCAACCATCCTATCAACTTTTATGATCCTATGCCCACGCGTTCTCAAGTTACCGTCCGGAAACGGTTTAACTGTTTCGGGTCACTGTGACCTTGACCTTTATCCAACTGACCTCAAAATCAATAGGGGTCATCTGCTGGTCATGACCAACCTCCCTATCAACTTTCATGATCCTAGACCCTAGCGTTCTCATGTTATCGTCCGGAAACTGTTTAACTGTTCCGGGTCACTGTGACCTCTGTTCAACTGACCTCAAAATCAATAGGAATCATCTGCTGGTCATGATGAACCACCCCATCAACTTTCATGACCCTAGGTCCAAGCGTTCTTGAGTTACCATCCGGAAACCGTTTAACTATTTCGGGTCATCGTGACATTGACCTTAGACCTACTGACCTCAAAATCAATAGGGGCCATCTGCTGGTCATGACCAACTTCCCTATCAACTTTCATGATCCTAGGCCAGAGCGTTCTTGAGTTATCATCCGGAAACGGATAGGTCTACAGACAGACAGACAGACAGATAGACTGACTGACCGACCGACCGACATACCGACCGACCGACCGACCGACCGACCGACATCTGCAAAACACTATACCCCACCTTCTTCGAAGGTGGGCATAAATATTAACCCATATGTTCAACCATTTGAACAACTTTGAAAGAAGGCTACACAGATCATTTGTGAAAAGTTTAATCAAAATCCATTGAGTGGTTTTGGAGATGATGTTGTTTAAAGAAAGTGTTCATGAAAAGTGGCCACGCTCTCTGGCAGATAATTATTATGTTTTTCGACGAATCAGAAAAATTTTAACACTATTTGTAGAAGGTCACACAAGGACAATTGGAGTGAAATTATTTCAAAATCGGACTTACAGTTTTATACAAAAAGATTTTCTAAGTTTCTACTATATACATATAGGGAAAAGTGACCACGCCATGTTTTTTGACGAATCGGAATAATTCGAACAATCTTGGCTGAGGGTCACACAAGGACCATTTGTGTAAAATTATTTTCAAATTCAAACAAGAAGAATTTTAATGTTTTCACTATATAGAAATAGGAAAAAGTGACCACGCCCCCTGGCGTCAATGTTTTTTGACGAATCGGTATAATTTGAACAATCTTTGAAGAGGGTGATATAAGGACCATTTGCATGAAATTATTTCAAAATCCGACCATCGGTTAAGGAGGAGATGTCGTTTGAAGATTTTTCTATTTTTAGCTCTGGCGGCCCCTATGTGCAACAAAGCGGAATCGTTTGAACAACTTTAGTAGACGGCCATACAAGGAACATCAACACAAAGTTTCATCAAAATCCTTTCAGTGGTTTTGGAGGAGACGCCGTTTAAACACAATTGTTGACGACGGACGGACGGACGGACGAAAGGACGCACGGTGGACATAGCGTGATCACAATAGATCACCATGAGCACTTTGTGCTCAGGTAAGCTAAACAAGAGGGCCAAGATGGCCCTAGGTCGCTCACCTGAGAAACACACCATAACAGTGTAAACATGTTCGACCTAGTGATTTTATGGAAACAAATATTCTGACAAATTTTCATTAAGATTGGACCAAAAATGTGGTCTCTTAAGTGTAAACAAGCATTTTCTTCAATTTGACCAAGTGACCTAGTTTTTGAGCCAAGATGACCTACATTCGAATTTGACCTAGATTTGATCAAGGCAATCATTCTGACTAAATTTCATCAACATCAACTGAAAAATACAGCCTCTATCGCATACATAATATTTTTCTTTGATTTGTCCTAGCGACCTAGTTTTTGACCCCAGATGACCCATATTCAAACTTGACCTTAATTTTATCAAGGCTATCATTCTAACCAAATTTCATGAAGATCAATTGAGAGATACAGTTTTTATTGCATACACAAGGGTTTTCTTTGATTTGACCTAGTGAACTAGTTTTTGACACAAATAACCCATATTCTAGCTTGATCTGGATTTCGTCAAGGCAATCATTCTGACTAAATTTTATGAATATCCAGTGTAAAATGCAGCCCCTATTGCGTACACAAGGTTTTTCTTTAATTTAACCTAGTGACCTAGTTTTTGATCCTAGATGACCCATATTCAAACTCCGCCTATATTTCATATACATAAACATTCTAATTAAATTTCATGAAGATCCGATGTAAAATGCAGCCCCTATCACATACACAAGGTGTTTCTTTGATTAAACATAGTGACCTAGTTTTTGACCCCGGATGACCCATTTTTAACTTGACCTAGATTTCATCAAGGTAATCAAATTGACCAAAATTCATGAAGATCAATTGAAAAATACAGCCTCTATCGCATACACAAGGTTTTTCTTTGATTTGACCTAGTGACCTAGTTTTTAACCCCTGATGACCCATTTTCAAACGTAACCTAGATTTTATCAAGGTAATCATTCTGACCAAATTTCGTTAAGATCAGTTGAAAAATACAGCCTCTATCGCATACACAATGTTTTTCTTTGATTTGACCTAGTGACCTAGTTTTTGACCCCGGATGACCCATTTTCAAATCTGACCTAGATTTCATCAAGGTTATTATTCTGACCAAAATTCATGAAGATCAATTGAAAAATACAGCCTCTATCACATACACAAGGTTTTTCCTTGATTTGACCTAGTGACCTAGTTTTTGATCCCAGATAACCCATTTTCAAATTCGGCCTAGATTTCTTCAAGGTAATCATTCTGACAAAAATTCATGAAGATCAATTGAAAAATACAGCCTCAATCGCATACACAATGTTTTTCTTTGATCTGACCTAGTGACCTAGTTTTTGATTCCAGATGACCCATTTTCGAACTCAGCCTAGATTTCATCAAGATTATCATTCTGACCAAATTTCCTGAAGATCAATTGAAAAATACATCCTCTATCGCATACACAATGTTTTTCTTTGATTTGACCTAGTGACCTAGCTTTTGACCCCAGATGACCCATTTTCAAACTCGGCCTAGATTTTATATCAAGGTAATCATTCTGACCAAATTTCATGAAGATCAGTTGAAAAATACAGCCTCTATCGCATACACAAGCTAAATGTTGACGGACAGACGACAGACGGACGCCGGACATGAGCGATTAAAAAAACTCACCTGATCATTGCTCAGGTGAGCTAAAAAGGAAGTACATTCATAAAATATTTGTGCCAGAATTATGACCCTTTGTGTCATATAATGAGGGTTATGATTATTATATGACAACTATTTTAAGTTTGAGTGAAATCAATTCAATATTACAGACATAGAATGGAACAGCATCAAAACCTTAGCCTAAAGCTCTCAGTAAAAAAGGCACAATTCAGGAAATAAGAAATATTTGTGCCAGAAATACAGCCCTTGTGTCATACGATAAGGGTGATAATGAGGATCATTTTTTTAAGGTTGAAGCAATTCCAATCTATAATAAAAAAGATAAAGTGTAAGTGCATCAAACATTTAACCAAGCTCTGGATGCAGGATGAGTAGGATAGCTCTCAATGTACTTTGTATAGTCAAGCCAAAACTTGGTGTATTATAATGTGCATCCCCAAATTTAGCCAACATTTTTTAAAACTGGTCTAATTTTGAGAAAGATTTAATACCCGTTTTCTCGAAAACAAAAGTAAAGACTATGGATTCCCGTGATAAGAATTTCCTTCATAGACAAGACTGTAAGGCGTCTCAGTATATTATCTAGTTGTCTAGTGACCGAAGAAACTTTATTTATTCTAACAATACAATTGATTAAAACTGGCCGAAATTTCTTTTAATTTAACAGCAATTAAGAGGGAAAATGTGTGTGTTATTCTTGACAGTTAAAGATCAGCTGCAGATGAGCGGTAATTGACAATTTGCAAGAAATTTTTCTAAAATATTGCCATTATTTATTGAAATAATATAACTCATAAAGAACTACATACGTATTGCAATGCTCTAAAATTCCTCCTTAAAAATCTTGAAAAATATCCCCTTTAAATGAGGACTTATCTAGCTACAATAACAAATATACAGTCAGCAATCAGCTGATCATTTACTACTACAGGTGCAGGTTTAGATAACCATTTCAGACACAGAGAATTCTGGGAATTGCTCAGGTCAATTACCGGTCATCATTATATGATATTATATTATCACGTAAGCTTGTTTCCTACCAAGTATAATGAAGATTTATCATATGGTTCATGAGAAGAAGTCCTTTAATGTAAAACGCTAACACCGGTCTCCGGACACAGTCCCATCACAATACCTTAACCTGAACCTTTGGTAGAAATAAACAACAAGAGGAACTTCATGCAATAAAGATCTCCATTCCAGAAGAGAAATAATTATCTCAACTTTAGAAGAACCTAATGATATGATATCTAACAATAATACAGTGAATATATATATACAATATTTTGCTAAAAAGCTAAATTTACATTACATAATAATGTAAAATGTTTTCTTTTGAATTTGCATGTCTGAAAATCTATCATTGTTAATTTCCTTCAATTATTTATTAATCTCAAAATTATTTCTTTAAACTGTTGAGGAAAACAGAGAACAAGAGGGCAATGATTGTCCTAGATTGATCACATGAGCGAACATGAGTATACATATAAGAAAAAGTGATATCTGGTGGCGGCCAGCCATGTTTTCGACAAATTGGAATAATTTTAACAAACTTTGTATAGGGTCACTGAAGAAATATTTCTGTTATATTATTTAAAGTAGATTTAAAGTAGATAGTGACAAACATTCTGAACATATTTTATGTACATCAGGCAGATCATTAACCACGTCTCTTTCAATTTTATGATTTAGTGACCTAGTGTTTCGCTCAAATGACCATCACAAATATCAAGTAAAATAATTAATCTAATAATGACCTAGTATTTAGACCTAAGGCACCTCACTTTTAAACTTAAGATAGATTTCATAGACCGAAAAATTCTGACAAAGATTTATACGATCAAATAGAAAATGTGGCCCATTGAATGTAAACAAGTTTTGTTCTATAATTTGAACTAGCGACTTAATTTAATATCTCAGACAACCAAGTTTTAAACTTGTCCTTGTGTGTTGGCTTTGTGTGCACGCGTGTGTGTATGCTTATTGTTCGTCTTGTCCTAATGTGTTGGCTTTGAGTGTGTGTGTGTGTGTGTTGTTCGTTTTGTCCTGATGTGTAAGCTTTGAGTGTGTGTGTGGTGCACGCGTTTGCGTGCTAGGGGGTTCGTTTTGAGGAGGCTGCGCTTTTGGTGTGTGGCATTCCCTGTTTGATATTTTTCTTTGTTTTTAACTCATAGAGACAAACATTCTAGCACATTTTACGGAGATAAAGTAAAAACTGTGGCCACTAGAGTGTGGACAAAGTTTCCTATGATTTGACCTAGTGACCTAGTTTAAATTTCAGGTAACCAAGTTTTGAATCTGACATCGATTATATGGCCTCTAGAATGTTAACATGGTTTTTGTATTATATGACTAAGATTTCATACAGACAAACATTCTGACAATATTTATTGATTCATTTATTTTGTTTAATGTCGCACCGACACAATTATAGGTCATATGGCGACTTTCCAGCTTTGATGGTGTTATTATATTATATATAAAATATATTATATCATCACGAGCGGGCAGAACCACCGACCTTCCGTAAGCCAGCTGCATCGCTTTCTCACATGAAGAATTCAACGCCCCGTGGGAGGCTCGAACCCACATCGATGAGGGGTAGGTGATTTGAAATATTTCATGAAGATCAACGGAAAATTTGACCTCTAAAATGTTAACATGGTTTCTTATGATTTGACCTGGTAACCTAGTTCTTGACCGCAGATAAACCAGTTTTAAATTTGACTTAAATGTCACAGAGTCAAACATTCCAACAAAGCTTTACGGACATAAGGAACAAAATAGATATGGCTTCTAGAGTGTTAAATGTTAATGTTATGGAGCAGATATATAAAAACATAGTTTGACTTCCAAGTGCAAAGTTGTTCTTTGGGCTAAGAACCTTTGTGTTTCACATGACACTTCGTCTTGTTATTGTGACTATTTGTGCAAAGTTATTTTCATATCAATTTGTGCATAGCGAAGGAAATAACCTGACAGGAAAAATTACCAAAAATCTATCATAAAATGTTTGACCTCTGACTGTGGCCATGACCAAATGACAGAATAACAGAACGAAGGAAAAGCGCAAGCCTATAGTCCTCGAAACCGGTCTTAGGAGTGGGTGACTAACAAGAGATAGTTTTTATATTTAACAATACCTGCAATTTTTACCATTAGCAATAAAATCAATTTTGCAAATAATTCTGGTTTAAGTATTACAATGTAATAAGAGGCATAATTTGAAAAATGTACCCTGCATATACTGGCTACTGTAAAACCACTTGGCCTCTTCTGGTGTCTGGCCACATTCACCGAAGAACCAATCTTTGTCTGGTGAACAACCTAAAAAGGTAATGCTTTAAATGAGTTGCTCAATCAAATATTTTTCCAGTTATACATATGCAACCCTACCCCAACCTTTTCAAGGAAACTCAGTTTTATATATGTACTGACTACCTAATGATTAAAAACCTGTAGCAATCTGCTACTGACCACATGTCAAAATTAACTACGAACTGAGTATGTATAAATTCAATATAATGTTCACACAGGATAATAAAAACATATTAGTTTTCTCTTCAAATTAAATAGTAGTTGTGTCCCCATTTACAGCAACTGTAGGGTCGTATGTTACTTGTTGAGTCTGCAAGACAAACATATGGTTGAACTCTTCTTATGCAATACAAAGTCTTTACTTGAAGGTTACTAATTATCTTAACTGAAGTATAACCTCACGATTTGATAACTACCAATGGTATTATTGATGTATCTACATGTTTGTGCTAGATCTGCTGATAAATTGTGACGCTTTGAGAAAGACTGTAATAAACGAATCTTATAACATACATATATTTCGGACAGGAAATGAATTCGGATAATATATATGAGATATATTAAATGGTTAACTAATGGCGCGATCTTACATTCGCACATCATTCGTAGCGTGCAATACGCGACAATTTGTCCTGCGCGAACAAAAATGATTTCACAGTATTGTAACTCACTTCATCAATCCGCTTCGAGTGCGGGAGGTCGTGGGTTCGATCCCCGGCCGCGTCATACCAAAGACGTAAAATGGTACTAGTATCTTCCTCGCTTGGCGCTCAACATTAAGAGGATAGTGCTAGGACTGGTCAGCCCAGTGTTACTGGGTGGGGTATCATGCCACGTGTCTACGGCGTGATATTCCAGTGAGGCAGCACTATAAAGTTGGGCATTGTGCTCACTGCTACAAGTAGACACCGTCGTTTATATGACTGAAAAATTGTTGAAAAAGACGTTAAACCTGAACACACACACACACTTTATCAATTTTCAGTGTCATACATACATGTTTATTCTATGCTTACTTCGGTGGATTCAAACTTTTGGTGGGTAGTTTTAAGTAATGCTGTCAATATTTGTATATTTTTAAGATTGATGTTATCAAACAGTTCTAATGCGTATGGTAACAGGATACTTTCTAAATTATGAGTATATGATCAACGTTTTATATACGTCTGGTATAACCTTCGTCAAAATCTGTAAAAATAAAATATTACCATTTGTTTGCTTTTTCTGTTCCCTTAGATATTTGTCTCTAATGTTTCTTATTTCATCCCAGTATATGCTCACGCCTGGACATGTCTTTATTGCCACAACTAACATATCCAACGTCGCTTTATCTGCTGATCTGTCTATCCACATTAGAAGCATTTTATAAATTTGCTTCTCAATGGTTTGGTTTTGTTCTACAATATGGTCGATTTCGGCTCCGTTAATCTTAAGTTCAGGTCCCAGTAGTTGCCAGTTTTTCTCAATTGCTAACTGAGCAAAGTTACTGTGAATCCTTTCTGTTAATTGCATATTCGGGAATACTTCCTCAATTGTGTTTTCAGAAGAGGATTCTTCCTTTGCCTTTTTGTAGTCAAAGCTTTCATTAGTGACGTTATCTGGACAAAATACATCCTCATCTTCTTTAGAATGAGTTAATCGACTACCTCCGTTTGGTCCATGATCCGCTTGGTTGCATCGGTACCTACATGAAAACAGTTTGGCCTTTTCTCTCTTATGATAATTCACTCTTCTGAATTCATACAGAACAACAGATTCAACAACACGTCTAAACTCGCCAGCAAGGTGATTTTCAACTGGGTTTGGCAGCAGATTTATAATTCTTAGTTGTGTTGTTCCCCTATCTGTGTCTTTCCACTTTTCCAAATGTCCTGCATGGTTTCTACTGAGTTTAAAGACACAAATATTTTCTAACAACAACCGTTTCGTGCGAAAGTATACTACGGGCCGGATACCTAGGCCCGCAGCAAAGGTTTTACTGTAGATGATATGTACACATGATTGTTTTTCAACTTTCATCGAAAATCTAACTTGTGATTGAGTTTTCAAATTGAGAAAACTATTCATTTCTTCATTCGAGCAATGGGTCTTTAGTAAACTTGGACCAATGAACATACCTTGCTGCTTGTTTTCTTCAGATTCTGCGTTGTATTCTTCTACTTCTACTATAATGTGTTGTTTCTTCAAGAATCCAAGAACAGCACCTTTATGTTTCATGAAATCCGCATAACTGTTTGACCACATCTGATGATGCGATAGCCGGCCTTCTTTTGACAAAGATTTCCAAAGAGGACGAATGTCAGGGTCATATTTGCAGAACTGCTCTGAAGTAATAATGCATTTAAAAGCATCTATCAGGTACTTTGGGTCAAGACAAACAAAACTGCCTTTATCGTAGAAGATCGATTTGCCTTTTTCATGATGATAGTGAAGAAAGAGTAGTTTTATCTGCTCTTTTTCTTGCAATGGGTACTCATTTTCTTTGTCCAACTCTATCACATCTTGAAATGAGATTATCTTGGAAGCCTGCCATGTCCTTAAAGCTTTTTCTAGTGGTAACATCCGTGCAGGGACCTCGATAGTTTGTGGTAGCTCTTCATGATTGTTTAAGATCAATTCAAGATCTGCAATGCCAGGATCTGAAATAACATAATTATCAACAGAAAAGTGTTCCTTTTTGATATGCCTTATCGGCTCTGTATCCTCAAATAAACATCTTACTCTTTCAAAATACTCTTTCACTGATGGATCATGTCCCTCAAGTTTGTCTTTATGTGTAGCAACAAGTACAACATGTGAACCAGGATCAACGTATGCATGAATTGATTCTAACCAAAACCTCGCAAAATATTCGATATTTCTATCTCCCGTCTCTCCCGGAAACTCTTCGTTCCCCACAATGTTATCCAGAGGTTTTGTTAAGTCAAAAACGAACATGTATAACGCTCTTCTACTGTGAAACAGCGTAACAGGAAATGAATTCGGATAATATATATGAGATATATTAAATGGTTAACTAATGGCGCGATCTTACATTCGCACATCATTCGTAGCGTGCTGAGTTTAAAGACACAAATATTTTCTAACAACAACCGTTTCGTGCGAAAGTATACTACGGGCCGGATACCTAGGCCCGCAGCAAAGGTTTTACTGTAGATGATATGTACACATGATTGTTTTTCAACTTTCATCGAAAATCTAACTTGTGATTGAGTTTTCAAATTGAGAAAACTATTCATTTCTTCATTCGAGCAATGGGTCTTTAGTAAACTTGGACCAATGAACATACCTTGCTGCTTGTTTTCTTCAGATTCTGCGTTGTATTCTTCTACTTCTACTATAATGTGTTGTTTCTTCAAGAATCCAAGAACAGCACCTTTATGTTTCATGAAATCCGCATAACTGTTTGACCACATCTTATCTATAAGATGATGCGATAGCCGGCCTTCTTTTGACAAAGATTTCCAAAGAGGACGAATGTCAGGGTCATATTTGCAGAACTGCTCTGAAGTAATAATGCATTTAAAAGCATCTATCAGGTACTTTGGGTCAAGACAAACAAAACTGCCTTTATCGTAGAAGATCGATTTGCCTTTTTCATGATGATAGTGAAGAAAGAGTAGTTTTATCTGCTCTTTATCTTGCAATGGGTACTCATTTTCTTTGTCCAACTCTATCACATCTTGAAATGAGATTATCTTGGAAGCCTTCCATGTCCTTAAAGCTTTTTCTAGTGGTAACATCCGTGCAGGGACCTCGATAGTTTGTGGTAGCTCTTCATGATTGTTTAAAATCAATTCAAGATCTGCAATGCCAGGATCTGAAATAACATAATTATCAACAGAAAAGTGTTCCTTTTTGATATGCCTTATCGGCTCTGTATCCTCAAATAAACATCTTACTCTTTCAAAATACTCTTCCACTGATGGATCATGTCCCTCAAGTTTGTCTTTATGTGTAGCAACAAGTACAACATGTGAACCAGGATCAACGTATGCATGAATTGATTCTAACCAAAACCTCGCAAAATATTCGATATTTCTATCTCCCGTCTCTCCCGGAAACTCTTCGTCCCCCACAATGTTATCCAGAGGTTTTGTTAAGTCAAAAACGAACATGTATAACGCTCTTCTACTGTGAAACAGCGTATGAGTTGCATAAAATATGTATTGTCCCCCAAAGTCCCATATATCAGTGAACTTTGGTGGTGTGTCTTTTTGCTTTTCTAGTACATCAGATGGTTGCGTTGGTGGATGTGAAGCTTCGTGTCTGATTTTTGTTTGCACCGAATGATCATTCTTCAAGTACTCTTCTAAATTTGTTTCTTGCCTTTCCAATCCTTTTGTTATTTCTGCTGAACCGGTCATTGTTGCAACCCGAATAACAAATTCTTGTCTTTTATTTTCTAATGTTTTTAAGGTAAAACTTCCATCGCCAGATATCTGCCATCTGTTTCCGTTTACTTCTATACCGTTTGTAGTTGTGACTCCTTCGTGCGTCCTTCCAATCAGTCTGTTTGCTAAAGACGTTTTACCTTGCGCAAAATTACCTACGACATTAATGCGAAGAATAGTTTCTCTTTCTTTTCCTTCGTGCAGTGCTTTTTCGTACAACAGTTTGTCAAGATCATAAGCCATTTCATCTGGAACTGAAATACAACTAGAACTGTCACAGGAGTGACAAGTATTACCCCCGCAATACGGCATTGTCACAGAAGTATGGCAACCATAAGAAAAAAATAGCCACAGTTTTAGTTGGAAAGGGGTCATAACTACGTCAAAAACTTGGTGGATTGTAGCCAAAGTCGAACTTGACCTATATTTTATGATGTTACACCTGCATACCAAAAATTATTTAAATAGGTTAAGCCTTTCATGAGTTATTGTCAGGAAACCATGAGTTTGGCAAATTTTAAGTTGGAAAATGGTGGTTTGTAAGCAAAATCGAACTTGACCTGTATTTTATGATGTTACACCTGTGTACCAAAATCTATTTTAATCTGTCACGCCTTTCATGAGTTATTGGCCGGAAACCATGAGTTTGGCAAATTTTAAGTTGAAAAGGGGCAATAACTATGTCAAAAATGGTGGGTTGTAGGCAAAGTCGAACTTGACCTGTACTTTATGATGTTACACCTGTGTACAAAAAATTATTTTAATATGTTAAGCCTTTCATGAGTTACTGTCCGGAAACCATGAAAACCAACGGACCAACAGACAGACCGACCAACCGACAAGCTCACTCCTATATACCCCCACCTCCCCTCCACCCCAAAAAACACTTTGTTTGTGGGATATAATAAAATGAAATGTGACACTTAACAGATAAAAAGCGGTCAAATTTACATGTAAAAATTATTAAAAAATCTTATGTCCTTATTACTACATTGACTGTTAATAAATCTACGAGATATCTTACATCACATTTTATTCGCTGTAGTTAATATATTCGATATTTAGAGATAACTTGAAACAATTCCGTTAACGTCGCTACACTTATGTGACTTGTAGTTCATGAAGAGAAGTATTATTTTACTATATAAGCACAAAATGTATACATATACATAACGGATGAGCACCCAAACGAATGCAATAATAATGATAACATATGGACCTTTAGATGTCAATTAACCCCCAACTACCAGTAGAGACTTTCCTACACTATTATTTCTGAAAATATATAGTTCGAAATATCATTCAAGAAAGGCTGTCAAATGTTAACACTCTTTGTCAGTTACTGTATATTTACATTTTACCATTAAAATGTTTATGGAAAATACTGACTGACACAACTGTTCATCGTAAATAGTTTACAAACTAAACAATAGGTGAATTATATAGATAAAAAGTTCAGATGTATACATAATCACCAACAGTACTGCTTTTGAGTATGTAATGTACTCTGTCTAGTGTACGTTACCAAAAATGATTTATAATTTATTAAATCGTAATACACTATTATTTTATTTTGTTTTGCGTTTGTTCTACGATACATTTTAATAGTTTACAGTTGTATATATCATTCCTCGAATTCTTCTATTTGGTGGTCAGGGTCTTTGTCCATTACAAACTATTTATACGTAACCATAAAAAATGTTTAAGGAAAATACTGACTGGCAATATATTTCGTTTAACTACACAGTATGTAACGTTTATAGGCAAAATGTACAGATGCATATTTAATAACCAACAGTATCATTAATGGCTGTGAAATTTACGCTACGAAGCATACGTAATCTAAAATGATTAAATGAGTTTTAAATAATATTAAAATGTGAATGTCTATTTCTGTCAATACTGTCAAAAATTAGTAGTTGTGGTTACATCAGATGATCATTGTTACACTGTCTAATGATTATAAAAACAATGGAACTAAATGGATAACTTATAATTTGTTAATTATCAGAGTTTCAAAGTTTTTATATAAGTGTATCTAAAAGAAAAGAATAAATTGTGAGAGCATCGCTAAATAAATTGTTCAATCAGGTATGTATATATTAAAATATATATGTAAATACAAAACGTATAGCTATAGACGTCGCTGAAATTGTATTTAACCAACTCCCAAAGGCAGCTCGTTTTGACTTCATTGATCGAGTAATACGAACATTGGATCTGCCACGACCTTCGTACTATAAGTACCCAAAACTTAAACACAACGTAACTGAACGGCGTTTTTATTTAAAATGATAAACAAAATTGGGTTGATCAATCATATTGTTATACTGTGGGAGTCAGATGCCTTATACCCGATAGTACTTATCTCGAAATAACTTTTGAAAAAAAAAACTGTGAAAAAAATGCAAACTTTCCATGGAAATTATTATTTTTATGGAAAATTATGGAAAGCTACATAATATAAAATGAATCCAATGATAGTTGAGACATATTATTTGAACGCAGTGGATATTTTGTTTACTTGCTTTCTGTGCAATCAGTCAGCAAGCCAAGAAACCTGCTTTTCTGTCGCAATTGACCCAACAAGATTCGTTCTATATCAAGATTGTTGCTGTTTGTGAGGTGGATGATGGACAGGAACCTGTACATTATATTTTGTATTGCAACAAGCATTACAATCACCAGTCATTGAAAGTTAAATTAAAAAATAAATCAGGCTACAATTTCTCAAAAATACTTTTCTTTCCGAGTGTTTTAGGAGTAGTGTATTATTTACCTTACCGTTAATTCAGCGTAGTATGCAGTGAATTATTGGACAGATACAAAAAAAAACATAGGTGAGATGCTAGTCGGAGAAAACCACCTTAATCAAAGAATACTCATGTTACAAAATCCAGACATACAAAACACACACACGAAAACACACAAGCTACCTTTAGTTTCCGCCATCGCACATGTCTTATCTATTACCGAATTCAAAGACAACATTGGTTCAAGTTCTGCGCAGCATCATTTACTTGATAAAAGATAATATAATGTTAGTTTTGTATTAATGATATAAAGAATATGACGACAGGATAATGTTATGTTCAACAGTAGGGACGCTGTGTCTAAAATCATTCGTCCTTATCTCTGATTCATTTGGAGAAGTTGGCGTTTATTTGCGGAGAAAGGATTAGTACTGGTTCAGAATCTAGGAACACTAGTTAAGTTAACTGCTCGCAGTTACATAATTAAAATACTGTTGAAAACACGGCGCTAAACCCAAACACAAACTAGTTACCACGTGATATATCAGCACTTATCGCTGTAATTTCTAATAGTTATCTTCAGATTTTTCGTATAAACTCGCTTCAACCCGGACGTCTACAAGCTTTTAGACTGGGAAACTAACTTTGTAAGGCAGCTTTAAACTGAATAATATCGCATGATAAAGTCGGTGCGTAGAGTAATTACGCATTTTCTACTTTGAAACACTGTTACTTCTTTGTGTAGTAAATTGAACACGATCATTAATTTAATTTGCCTGACTGCACATGGCACTGCTGTATTCGTCGGAATGTTACTTTCATATTTTAAATATGATAAAATAAATAAAAGTTTATAATAAATGTATCTTTGAAAAGTAATTTATTATATACTGAAATATAATTTCGAGATTTAAAACTATCTTTGGAAGTATCTGTTGTGTTTATTAAATATTACACGTGATTGTATTTACCTGACAATAACAAATAAGCAATTTTTAATATTGGGTACTTGGTTGATAAGATTGAACTCCATATAGAGTTCCGGTACATCTCGACAAGAACAAATAGGGGTTGCTATACACGTGTTCATTGATGAACGTAATTGATATTCAAAGTCAGTCTTATAGACCAATAAAGTTGTTTGCTCGCTATCATAGTTTTTTTTTATCATGGCAAAATACATAGAAATTCGTGTTTTATTGATTATCTAAAAGTGCACCGACTATCTTTATAATTCTTGTTACTTATTCCTTCGAAATGTTCTAAAGTTATTTCTCGTTATAAATATACATCTTATTAAGAACCTATACATTTTTGTTGAGAACCTGTCTAAGTGTCAGTATTATAACAAGAGGGCCAAGATGGCCATCGGTCGCTCACCTGAATAACAAACCATAACAGTGTAAACATGCTTGACCTAGTGATTTCATGGAGACAAATACACAGACCAATTGTCATTACGATTAGACCAATAATGTAGCCTCTTGAGTGTAAACAAGCATATTCTTTGATTTGACCTAGTGACCTAGTTTTTGACCCCACATGACCCAGATTAAGTTTAAAACTCGTAAAAGATTTCATGAAAGCAAACATTCTGACAAAGTTTCGGGAAGATTTGGGTAAAAAAGTTTGTGCCCCACGTGACCTTGATTCAAAATCATTTAAGACTTCATGATAACAAAAATTCTGACCAAGTTTTATGAAGATAGAATTTAAATTGTGGTCCCTAGTGTATAAAAGCTTTTCCTTTGATTTGACGGGTTGACCTAGTTTTGACCCCCACATAACCCAGATTTAAATTTTAAGACAAACATTCTGACCAATTCTCATGAGTTTCAAACTTAAACTATGGACTCTAGAGTGTTAACAAGATTTTTCTTTGATCTGGCCTAATGACCTAGTTTTTTATTCCACATGTCCCGGTTTCAAACTTGAAACAAGATTTTCCTTTGATTTGACAGGGTGACCCAGATTCAAACTTGACATTGAGGTTATCAAGACAAACATTTTGACTAACTCTTATGAGTTGAACGCTTAAACTGTGGACACTAGTGTGTTAACACGATTTTCCTTTGATCTGGCCTACTGACCTAGTTTATTACCCTACTTGCCATAGTTTAAAACGTGCCTGGATATCATCAAAACAAATATTCTGACGAAGTTTTATAAAGATCGAGTCACAACTTTTTGCCTCTAGAGTGTTCGCAATGGAAATGTTGACGCAAGTAGCCTCTAAACAAATAAAGTATAAAAACATGCCTGTAGCTTAAACGTCCACGAATATCGTATGTCTCCATTGAGATTTTCGAATATGCAATGAAAAATTTAAAATCACTAAAGATATTTGTGCGATATATAGGTATATTTTAGTCGTTATAAACTATATGTGAATTTGTCAATGTCATATCTTTGCACTTCGGTGGTCTTTGTTATTCAATGCTCAATAAATAGAATTAAAATAAAGTAGAACTTGTTTTGTTTTTTAATTTTCGAGGATATCTCTAACCGGAAGGTGATCTTAGGTTTTGGCAAATAACTGCGTAATTGGTTTTAGCGGATTTTCGTGCAGTTTGGTCACTGGTAGAGGGAACCGTTAATTCTAATATTCTATTTCGTACATTGTATATGGCATGTCATCGATTTTGTATCAGCGGCTTGACCGTTAATCTTTACTTTATTTATCTTGATAAATTAAAGTATTCTGATAAAAATCGTTTGTTTTGGTTGCTGATTTTGAACACTACTTAATCTAACAACTTACTTTTGGGCCAACATCTTAATGCATTATTTGATCCAATACAACCCGCAACAGCAAAATGCTTTGGTTCTCCCTTAAAATGACTAGCCCTCCTATATATTCATTACACTTGTATTTAAGCAAGTCTTGTTGGTACTTGTTTGATTCACTGATAGTGCATCCATCTATGAAACCCTTTTTGTCATTTTAAATAAAGTTTTTATTCTGCTAGACAGAGCTTTATCAAATATAATATAATCCACGTTTAAGATGAACTTTTTAAGTGACGAAATACCTTGAACAGATGCCACAAATGACGTCATATACCCGGTATGAAATTTGAACGTCAATATAGAAAATATTGACGTTTGACGTTTAACTGTTGTTTCAAAACGAGTATAAAATAATTATAGAATCCTTAAAGGGGTTTAGAAGATCTGGAGCAGATACGAAATTCAATGCTTACTACTTGACATGTAATTATGACATTGACCTTGGGCGGGCACAAGTGGTAAGTGTGGTCTGAACGCCGTCTGGTTAAGATAAACGTTCTACATAAGTTGATTTTGATTTGTTTTGAAAGTTGTAAATACACATATGAGTTATAACTCTTTAGACAAGAGGCCCAGATGACCTTAAGACGCTCACCTGAAGAGGACATTAACCATCTGACTCTTAAAGGGGCCAAGCACCCCAAATTGAACAAAGTTTTTAGAGGACCTTACATTGATGCTATGGACCAGGTTTGATGAAGATCTATTAAGTGGTTCATCAATAGGAGTAATTAAAAGGTATTTTACTTTTAGCCTTAGCAACCCCTGAAAGAGGACCTTATAATGATCCTACATACAAAGTCTGATGAAAGTCCATCTAGCTATTCATTAGAAGAAGTTGTTTAGAGGTATTTCTAGTTTTAGTTCTAGTAGCCCCTAAAAGGAGCCAAGTGTCCCCGTTTATTTAATTTTAAGTAAAGGGCCTTACAGTAATGCTACAAACAAGTTTGATGAAGATCCATCAACCGGTTTATGAGAAGAAATATTTTGAAGGCATTTCTTTTTTAGTTCCAGTGGCCCCTAAAAAGAACCGACTGTCCCCATTTGTAAATATTTGGGAGTCAAACTTATAATGATGCTACAGACCAAGTTAAATAAAAATCCTCCCAGTGGTTCAGGAGAAGAAGTCGTTTAAAGGGATTTCTAATTTGGGCTCTAGCGGCCACTAAATGGTGCCAAGTGAAAAATTTAGGAGAGTATCGTATAATGATGCTACATACAATGTCTGATGAAGTCCATCAAACGGTTCATGAGAAGAAGTCGTTTAAAGATATTTCTAATTTTGACTCCAGCGGCCCCTAAAACGGGCTAAGTGCCATCATTTGAACAAATTTGAGAGAGGACATTATAATGATGCTACAGACCAAGTTTGATGAAGTCCATCAAGCGGTTCACGAGAAGAAGTTTTGAAAAGGTTTTTCTATTTTTAGCTCTGGCGGCCCCTAAAAGGAACCAAGATAAACTCTTTTAACAAACTTGATAGAGGTCTATGCCAGGATGCTACTGACCAAGTTAGGTGTAATTTTGACCTGTAGTTTCAGAGAAGAAGATGTCAAAGTAAATAATGTTGACGACGGACGAAGGACGCTGGAGTAACAATCTATACTAATAGCTCACCTGAACTACTGAACAAGGTTATAGTGCACTACATGTAATTGATTAATCGTTTGAATTCAAAATCCAATGATATTAGTATTAAGTTAATTTATGTGTTGACTTTATGATTTGAAAGTGAGCTTAGTTTAAAGAAAAGTTCCGGAAGGCCTCAGTATTTACCTGACAATAACTGGTGCCGATACAAGGCCGATTATTTAACCAATCAGGAAGTTTAATTACTTTTGGTCGAGTTGACCAATCAATAACACCATCGTACAACCTTGGCAAATAGTTTAGTGGTACGTCCAATATAATATACTAGTCAATAAATGATAAGCATAATTTCTCATAATCTTTAGAGTATTGTGCTCTGTTAAGTCTTCAAGATTTTACAGACAGTTCAAGTAAACAGATTCTTGAAGACTTTTCAATTCTTATTCTTCGCGTGTTGTGTTATTATTTCCATTTATTTGATTCATAAACATGTATGACTTAGAAATAAAAATGGAAATTTTAGACCTATATTACTGCCTTAATTTTTCTTCTCAAGTCTTCCTTTGAATACGGTCGTAGCCCATTTAAGTGTAGAATCTAACAACGATTTTGTTCCTTTCATGTTTTCATGGTAAAAACATTCGTTACTAATTGCGAATACGACCTGACACAGTAGATTGCTCCGATTATATCAGTGTCGTGAATATAGATATGACTAACTTGGGAACAAGTAAATACGTTTTTGGATTGAAATGAGACATTTTGCGAGTCCAGGAACATTGAAAATTCCTGAACGGGACTCCACTTTTGACAGTAAACAATCGTATAATAATAGGTCTAATAAAATTAACAAAGTAAAATATTTTTCACAAATTTGGAAAGCAAGAAAAAGTTCTCTTTTTTTAACGATGCACGTTGAAGTCGAAAAGGGGCGTATCGGAAGTAAACATAAAACAACTTGAAAACTAATATCTGATTTTATTTGGAACAACAGGCGTCCCTTATTGAGCAGCGGAATGGGCCTCCGTGGCCGAGTGGTTAAGGTCGCTTACTTCAAATCACTTGCCCCTCACCGATGTGGGCTCGAGCCTTACTCGGGGCGTTAACTTCTTCATGTGAGGAAGCCATCCAGCTGGCTTACTGAAGGTCAGTGGTCCTATCCAGGTGCCCGCTCGTGACGAAATAATGCACGGAATGGGACCTGTGGTCTTCCTCCACCATCAAAACTGGAAAGTCTACATAAGACCTATTATTGAGTCGGTGCGACGTTAAACCCAACAAAAATAATATATTTAGCAGTGACCTGTCCATTACTTATAGATTCTGATTAATATTTAGATATAAAGCTGAATAAGTTTCAGACGGTATATTACACACGCGTTAATGGTAATAAACTAGTTGTGAACATTATTCAGTCGGTTAAAAGCGTATCTAAAGGAATGGTAAATACAATAAAAAAGAGATGTCTGTTAATAAGTAACACGATGCAAAGTAAAGAAAATGCAGCTTTGAAAGAATACAATACAGTTAAATTCTAATCATGTTTTAATACTGTCATATTTTACTTGAATGCTATTCAACATTAGAAATTTTGCACCAGAGACAAACTGCTGAACGTGATCTAGTGTCACAGCTCTGTACCAGTCGACTGTCATCGTTGTCGTCCTTCGCAAACAATTTCTCTTTGAACGCTCTAGTGATCACACTTCTGATCAAATAGCGAGTTTGAAACTGATTAAAAAAAACTAGGTCACTATGTATTGACATAAAGTAACCGTGTTATCACTCGGAGATCATATTTCCTTCCATATCTACTTGTAAATGAATTCCAGTCAGAATGTTTGCCAACATTTCATCTGGGGTAAGACTTAAACCTGACATAGATTTGAATAAGACTATGCTTTCTGCGATATGACTCAGTGACCTAGTTTTTAATCCCAGATAGCCCTGTTTCAAAGCTGGCAGCAAACATTTTGACCCGATTTCATAATTAAAGCTTCAATAGAAATCTCTGCCTCTAGAGTGTTAATGGTGTTTTACTATAATCTCACCTAGTGACCTAGTTTTAACCCCAGATAATCTAGTTTCAAACCAGATTTTAATAAAGTCAGGTTTAAAAAGAAGAAATATACATAAACGCTTGATGTTCACGAAAAAAAAAGTCGCCCACCACTTGCTACGCATACATTGTAAAATGCCACGCATTAAGGGTCATAACTCTAGTTTAAATCAATGATCATGAACCATAACCTTCCAATGGCATACCCAACTAGACTTGGCACTGGTCGCTCTTGTAAAGTTTGGTAGAATTCCAACGAGTTATATAGGAGTAGTATGGACATAATAGAATTTGACAAATCGAGTCATAGCTCCGATGACAACTACGCTTCACGCTGATCACTCAAGTATTTGGTGAACTTCAGCCAATGACAGCCCGCCCTCTTAGCTCAATAGGGAGAGCACAGATCTACGGATCTCGGGGTTGTGAGTTCGATCCCCGGGGAAAGTTGTGGGTGGGGGTGGGGGTGGGGGTGGCGTATGTTCTCCGTGACGATATGATAAATGATATTGTGTCCAATATCATTAGTCCTCCACATCTGATTCATGTGGGGAACTTGACAGTTACTTGCAGAGAACAGGTCTGTACTGGTACAGAATCCAGGAACACTAGTTAGGTTAACTGCCCGCCATTACATAACTGAAATACTGCTGAAAAATGACGTTTTAAACAAAAAACAAACAAAATCAAACATATGGTATACGTCAAGTAGTGTAAACGATGTAATCCCTTGAAAATCACTGAACCGGTACATGCCGGTAATATGCACAATAAGGCTTGGCACTGATCATTCCTGTAAGGACTATTGGAAGTCTGCCCAATAAAATAAGAGAAGTGACCAAAACATCGTAAGATTTGACCATATTCAAGGGCCATAACTCATCTGAAAATCAGAAAATGCCGATGATATGCCTAACTAGGCTTGGAAGTGATCACTTTTGTGAAGTTTGGTGTCATTCCTCCCCGCGGTATCGGAGCAGTTGCGCGGACAATACAAAAACGATAAATCAAGGGATATAACTCAACTAAAAATTAATGAACCGGAACATGCCGACAATAAGCAAAATGAGTCAGTTTCAAACTTGATCTAAATTGTTTATAAAGACACACATTCGTACCAGGTTTCATTAGACCCAGTAGCAAAAATGGCATCTAGAGTGTATCTAGTTTTTCCTATGATTTGACCTTTTGACCTAGTACTTGAACCGAAATAACCCGGTTTCAAACTCGAGATTTCGTTTAGACAAATATTCTGACAATGTTTTCATTACGAGTAGGCTAATATTGTGACCTCTTAAGTGTTTACAGTAAAATCTTAAACAACGGACGACGACACAAAGCTCACATTGAGAACTTTGTCTTCAGCTGAACTAAAAACTTCGGGTGCGCGACCCTTCTATCTACCCCTTACCCCAACCCTACCCCAATCCCCACTTCTTCTGTATTTTGCATTATGATTAACATGTATTTGTTGTTGGGATTTTGAAACAACCCATCTACAATATTTTTCAGTTACTGTGGGCCTACTTTGCGATGCATGGCTCTATGGCTGTGTTTAGTTTGCGCTGTGTTCCCGGGAAATCTACCTTTACCTTTTATCTTTTCTAGAGTTAAATAACATCCCTGTACAATTTCAAGACTGTAGATCAAATACATTTGGGAATGTATGTAACAAGAGTGTTATTGACCCTAAATCGCATGTGTATAAGGCTTGAAGTGTGTTTGTATAATGTAATGGTCCAAGTACAGAGATAGGTTTCTTCTATGTTAGCCTATATTATATATATGTAACGCACATTCTTTAACCTAGGGCAATAATTTGTACAATTACGGTAGACAGTACAACTCTGATATCATATGTTAAATATCAAGGCTCTAGCTATTATTGATTCAGAGAAGAAGATTTTTCAAAGTTTCTTATTGTAAGCCTACAGTAAGTACATGTCACAAACAGGGTTGCAGCCATTTTTGACCTTAGGGCAATACTTTTGTCAATTATGGTAGAGGGTCAAACCCTTATATCACATGCCAAATATCAAAGCTCTCGAGAAAAAGATTTTTAAACTGTGAGAGCTGAAAACTTATTTTATCCAAAAAACTAACTTTGAACAACTTTGAAAGAGGGCTGCCAGAAATCATGTATTCTATATACATATAGGGAAAAGTGACCACGCACCCTGGCGGCCGTGTTTTTTGTTGAATCGGTATAATTTGAACAATCTTAGTAGAGGGTGACAGAAGGACCATTTGTGTGAAAATATTTCAAAATCGAATCATTAGTTTAGGAGGAGATGTCGTTTGAAGATTTTTCTATTTTTAGCTCTGGCGGCTCTATGTGCAACCAAGCGGAACCATTTCAACAACTTTGAAAGAGGACCACCCAAGAAACATCCAGGCCAAGATTAATCAAAATCCATTCAGTGGTTTGGAGAGTATGTCGTTTAAACAAAACTGTTGACGACGGACGACTTGACGGACGCACGGACGGACGACGGACACTGCGTGATCACAATACCTCACCATAAGTACTTTGTGCTCAGGTGAACAAAAAAAAACTTTCGCTGAAGGACAGAGGGACGAACGGACGGACAGACAAAGGAAAACATTCCCCACCGCAAAATGGTGACACAATAAGCTTGACCTTATCATCGCCATAGGCAGCTTTTTTTCTAACTCACAGAATATGCTATTGAATGAATTTGAGACGAATCGCTTGAAATATCTATCGTCCTAGCAGTTCACACTTCATCTCGTCTTAATTTGAAAATGTCTTGTAAATGGATTAGTAAAATCACATCGTTGAAGTAGAAAGATCCTTTTAACATTACAACTGTTAGGCCGTCCAACTGATCTAAACATGATTAGTAACGTTAAACTTGTACATATATATTTTTGATCTCATAGAACCAGAAGTTACATCAACAATTTCGACGCGAGTAGTTTATGTCAGACCTAAACCACGGTATTAATCGATAGCCTTACCTGTTCTTGATCGATATATATCGGTGATTCGCTTGGAATATTGTTATCTAGAACAAGAAATTATCATCGAGCCATTTTTTAATGTTCCAAATTTCAAGACTAGCTCAATATCCTAAAAGTAGGTAACTATGTCAGAATCCAGGTCACCACAGTCCTTGGATCCAGTGACCTCAAATTGGTAGTTTTGGCTTCATACAAGGTACTTAAGCACAAATATGTCACTATGTCAGAATCAGGGTCAAAGTTCATTTCGGTACACAAAACTGTGCATGTGGCCCATGCATGTGGTCCAAATTTGAAAGCTGTAGCTTGAGAAAGGTGAAAGTAGGTCACTAGATCAATTTCAAGGTCAAAGTTCATTTCGTTGCACAAAACTATGCATGTGCTTCAAGTTTGAAGGCTTTAGCTTGAGAAATGTGAAAGTAGGTACTAGCTAAAAATCAAGGTTAAATTTCAATTCAGAACACAAAACTATGTATGTGGTCCAAAGTTGAAGCCTGTAGCTTGAGAAATGTGAAAGTAGGTCACTAGGTCAAAATCAAGGTCAATTTTCATTTCGGAACACAAACCTATGCATGCGGTCCAAATTTGAAGCCTGTCAAGGTCAAATTTTATATCGAAACACAAAACTATGCATGTGGTTCAAATTTGAAGCCTGTACCTTCAAAAATGTGAAAGTAGGTCATTAGGTCAATGTCAAGGTCAAAGTTTATTTCGGTACACAAACCTATGCATGTGGTCAAAATTTGAAGGCTGTGAAAGTAGGTCACTAGGTCAATCTCAAAGTCAAAGTTCATTTCGATACACAAAACTATGCATGAGGTCCAAATTTGAAGGCTGTAGCTTGGGAAATGTGAAAGTAGGTCACTAGGTCAAAATCAAGGTCAAAGTTTATTTCGGAACACAAAACTATGCATGTGGTCCAAATTTGAAGCCTGTACCTTCAAAAATGTGAAAATAGGTCATTAGGTCAATGTCAATGTCAAAGTTTATTTCGGTACAAAAACGTATGCATGTGGTCAAAATTTGAAAGCTGTAGCTACAGAAATGTGAAAGTAGGTCACTAGTTCATGATCAAGGTAAACTCATGTCAAGGTTCATCTTGCCACTCAAAACTATACATGTGGTCCAAATTTGAATGTTGGTTATGGACAAGAAGATTTTTAAAGTGTTTCCCTATATAAGTCTATATAAACCATGTGACCCCCGGGGCGGGGCCATATTTGACCCGAGGGAAATAATTTGTATACTCTTGGTAGAAGACCACTAGATGTTGCTTCAAACCAATTATCAAAGCCCTAGGCCCTGTGGTTTTGGACAAGAAGATTTTCAAGGTATTTCCCTATATAAATCTATGTAAATTATAAAAATAAACAAAGGGCCATAACTCACTCAAAAATTGTTGAACCAGTCTGATTGTCAGGGGGACACAACTAGGGTACCAATACATCATTCTGACAAAGCTTGGTCAAAATCCTCCCAAAGGTTTCTGAGGAGATGCGATAACGATAAATTGTTAACGGAAGAACGGAAGGACAATGGACCATGGACGCAGAGTGATTTGAATAGCTTACCATCTAAAGATATGCGAGATATACTTCGCTTTTATGGAGAGGTCTATCAGGACGCAAATAACGGTGAGCCAGTCTAAAATGGCCCAATGCGCTTGTGCAAAAGTAAGTTTTGAAATCCTCTAAGACGAAAATAATTGTTCGTTTAAAATAAAGAAATATAGTGTAATACTATTTTTACAAATGTTAGAAACGGTTTAGTTATTAACAAAATATATATAGATATATAATTACTATTCTTTGTTCGCAGTATTCAAAGATATGCATATGAATTGAATCACGTTAAAATGTATTTCGTTCAATTAAATGAATTTATTGTTTAACTGGTGGGTTCGTTTGCTCCGTTCGGAAGATCAGACAGAAGACAGAAGACACCTGATAGTCGGAGATATTAGTCATGTGACCAAAACAAGGCTGCCATTCGACATATAAACCTTACAAACTGAGTAATAAACTAGAACAAACAAAATGTTTAGAATTTCTTTTTCAAGTAGCACATCAACAATCAAAATCTCTGAGTATATACATCTAAAAAAAAAGAATGATATATTTTTTCACTTCCGGCAGATGTCCGTTCGATTGCGATTTTTTTCTAAATCTTTCTTAAGCTTCTCGGAAGCTATTCTCTTGGGCAATTGACAAACAAGCCTGCTAGGTGAGGGTCTCGCAAAAACGGTAAGATGCTAATTTGGCAGCTTTCATCAGGGCCAAGTTCAGTGTACAATTATTGCAGTTGTAGCTTTTGAACATTTTTAAATGAAATTCAGTTACTAGGAAATGCTTGGGCCTACATTCCTCGGATTGGCGGAGGTTGATCATAACCTGAAGATGATTTATTGATTACGAGGTCACAGTGACCTGCAACAGAGAAATGTTTTTCGTCTATAGCACAACCTATGATATAACCAGAGACATAGATAACAACTGTTATCTATGTCTCAGATATAACTTTAAAAGGAGCAACACTGGACCTCTCCTAGGTTTCTTTTTTAAAAGAATGTCTTCCGACATTTGTTTACTTCGGGTTGCTCTGATGTCACCGTACGTTTTATGTATCGTCATTTTCGATTGGACAGTAGCTATCTCCACGTACGTCACGTACCGTTCTTGTACCGTTGTCGTATGCGAAGCTGTGCTTAAACTATAAATGGCCTCTTTTTCGGCTCCTCAATAGCCAATAGTTCGTCCACCCTGAAGGCAGTAACCCCTATGTTGAATGCATAAAGATCGGTTCCACAATTCTTAATTAATCCTCCCATAAACATACTCTATATGAGTCATTGAACAGTGATAGGAGATATGTTGAACTTATGTATACTTTGTGAATTACTGAATATATTACTATGGAACTGCTGTAATGTAACAGGTTTGAAAGGTTCGGAATATTGTATATTCTATAAATCATTGTTAAATATGTTACGGAGAAAGATGATAAACTGTAATACTCGAATCTAAATTGAAAATATTGAAAGTTTGCTGAATTATCAAACCTGTCACAAAACATGTAGCCCAAGGGTTAAACAGGTATACTTAGTTGTTTATACCATTTACTTCCGGGATCAAAGTTAGGTGTGTTTAAGGAAAAAGGCACGACGAATTGCGTAATTTTACATAGCGGCTAGACTGCTTAATTAAATATATATGTTGAAACATAATTATCTGGGAGTTGGAGTTAGAGAGAGAGATGGGGTAGAAATGCTAGATTGATAAGGTCACCTTCACTAGATGATATCTACGTAAAAATGTTATGTTTAAAATAATAAAGACTGTTGCTATGTTAAATAAAACTGTTTAAAAGGATATGTTTGTTTTATTCAATGGCCACGCTACGTTACACTGCTAGAACTTTATATCTCAATAAAAGATGTGTAACTGAACACTGATTTTGCCTCTTTGCTAGAGATAAAGGTACAATGTCATCACTCTTTTTCCGAACCCAACTCAACAACTGTTCCCGGTTCTAGGCAGGAGTGCCTGCGGAACAACACTTACTACCTGCGGAACAACACTTACTACAAGGGGCGTACCTGAATGATTTATAACTGTACGCCAGATATGAGCAGCATAGCAACAAGACAATGCTGCGAGTGTGTGTTAGATGAGGGAGGGGGTCAACATCTCCCAGTGGATTGGGGTTTTGGTGCCCCTCCCCTTGAAAATGTTGAAAAGATTTCGGCAAGAGATGCGTTCTCTTGATATATTCCAGCGTTAATATAGTTTGTTTGTCACATTTGTACTACGCATTATAAAGATAAACACTTAAATTCATAGTTTACCACACCGCTCATGCTTACTGGCAGGGATCATGACAGTGTCTGAAATTGCAACTGGAGCAACCCCGAATATTTTGAGGAATATTATGAATATTACCATTTATCATATAGAGTCCTATGTAACTTTACCCTGGAAAGTGTGTGTTTCAGTAGCTCTATAGCTCTGGCACGATACATGGCCCGTACTTGTATTCAGTAATAATTTTATCTAAGATTTTAAAATGTTCAATATCTATTTCGTATTGCTCTGTGACTGTCTATACACTCCAGGACACAGCAACTTTAAATCAACAGTAACATTAGATATATAGTTATTTTTTTTTTTAATATTTGCGTCACTGAAACACTGTGTCATTCTATGATATATTTTATTGTGCAAATGCCAAGACCCGCGCAGGCATATTGTATATCGCCAAATGGACCTAACAATGTGTCTGTTAGGGTAACTGCATCTAAACTCTTACCTAATCCCAACTGCTAGACATGTGAACAAATCGCATATAAAGCCTGTTGTTATCATTATTTATTTATTTATTTATTTGTTTATTTAATATTCTCTACAATGTGAAGAGTGCAAAGGCAATACTCACATATAAAGGATATTAACTACTTTTTTGTTGTAACTTCGTTAATGTTTAATTTAATGCATGACTTCTGCATCCGCATTTTGAGTACCGGTATAATAAATCAGGCCATCGGAAATATCTACATGTTAACCCTTGTGGTTTCAGATATTTTTCTATGTTTTTTCTCCAACATTTTTGTAGTGTGAACTGACTGTTTATAAATTGTATTTCTAACAATCCAAAAAGTACATGTTTGAGTATATAGTGCATTTACAAATCTGTGAAATTATTTAATATTAAAAAGAACAGAACTGAATTTTTTTAGAAATTACCCTCCTATAAATCTTATTATTAGGACACAACAGAACCAATTTAGATAATTTCTTCACTATTTTTATGTATGTTTTTTTATTTAGTTTTTGATGTTTTCTTTTCAAATTTGGTGCTCTAAAGTATTTTTTCCTGCTCTTTTAATTTAAATAATCCTTTTTGTGAATTTTTCAGCATCAGTAGGTATAGATAAAAACAAAATAAAAATTCACACATTTGCGAAAAAAAAAACACTATTTTTGTATGAATGCATACATTGCTATAAAGTTTGAATGAAAGTTATTAAATATCACTCTCATACTGAGCTAAAAACATTTTTTCTCCATTGTACTAAAGTGTTGAAAACTTCTAAAATGTTGTCAAGAAAACATAAGAATTAGATTAAATTTAGAAAGTGTGCTAAAAATGACTGAGGTGACATATTTTTAAACGGTCAGTACATAGTTCAGTGCCAATTTAGCTTTTATTGACTTGATCACGGTTTCCACCGGCCCAATTTATTTTGGCCACAAAATTACGAAGTCAGTTACGCATTGGGGGGATGCAGGGGGTGTATTCTCCGTTGCAACAATTTGTAATTTATTTCATAATTTCTTTTAACTTATATTCGGGTCAGGGGGCTCTCCCTCTGGAAACTTTTGAAATACAGGCATGAAATGGTGGACTCTGGTGCATTTTAGGTCTATATTTTGAGGTGAAGGAGGGGTTAGTCTTCCCTCTTGATGAGGGATGGGGTCAGGGGGGCTCTCCCCATGGAAAATTATGAAATACAGGTATGAAATTGCGGCCTCTGGTGCGTTTCTGGGTCTAAACTTTAAGAAAATATTATTCGTTTGCCAATGATGATATTTATAACTATTTGATATAACAAAAGGAAATGGAATATTACATTATTATTATCATTAATTTTAATTCTAACACGACCTGCGAATATCCTAGATACATGTAGAGCAAAATCTATCTCGGGTTATTCTGCAATAAACCACTCTTAAACTGTTCTGCGCGCGCATCGTGTTTTGGCTATTACATTTATACACTGCGTGTAAAGTTTTATGAATAAATCTGCAACTTTTACAGTTTTGTGGGAGGAAATTTCAACAGCCAAATCCAGGCGCGTAGCACGAAGTGTAGTTCAGAGCGTTAAAAGTAGTTACCATTTTTTTTATAACACTGTTGTTTCAAGTATGTCGTGTTAGAATCGAAATAACAAGTTCCAAAGTGTGATTTATCGTAGAATAACCCGTGTTTTTCGTTCTTATGCGAAAGAATATATCACTCTGGCCTACGGCCTTCGTGGTATATTCTTACGCATAAGAACTCAAAACACGGGTTATTATACAATAAACCACACTTAGGAACAAATTTATTTCTTAAATAAAGTACAATTTTGCTTGATTGAAAAAGTAGACTTTAAATTCATATCCGAAATTTACCTATCCGAAACTCGTGAATTTATCAGGTGCACGATCGTAACGCCTTGGAAATTTCCATATATGTTTCGATTCTATGGCTTTTATAATGCCCGATTCCTGCATCAACTTGTTCAGATTTATACATTTAACGTTAATCTTTTCCAACAGTACCAATCTTGTAGATACTGGCGATCTTTTTACAATATTTTGAACGCAAGTTCAGACGGTAAGCGGATCGGTTTCCGGGCAATTCATTTATTGAAATTGGCCGTATTTGAAATAAATTTCGAAGTAAAATTATAATAAAATCAAGAAATAACATATGTGTGATGCATAAGATCATGGTGAAGAGATTTGAATTGAAAATTTTCAAAATGGCGGCGACTTACAACAGTGCGGCACGTGCTTAAATTGGACGACCTGTGATTTTAAAATAAAGTTGGGACGGTCTAGATTACAATCGATTTTAATGTTTTTGCTATTATTTTGAAGCTAAAACACTGAATTAATTAAATATGCACATGATTATACTATCGAACGGACAGATTTTCTACAGAATTGGCTGAACTTTTGGCAATTGTAATATTGTAATACGAATATTTTTTGAACTACGAGTTAAAATCGGCACGATTTGATTTTTTTAGACAGTCAAAAAAGTGTTAGGGTCGGCAGCAAAACAATAGGCCTAACTACAGTAAAGGAACCAGCGTGGGAACCATATGGTAATGGCGGACAGGTTTTTGAACACTAATTTTTCACTTGGCATGGCAACAGAGGTCTTAGTTAAAGCTAGTTTCTGTTCAAATTTCATTGTGGATGTATTTGTGACATTTTGGTAGGAAATATAGGAGAGCAGGTTGTATTTGGTAAAGTGAAGCTCAGTTTTAGTATGAGTAGTACTTCCAGGTCACAGCAGTGTGATTTTGATGTGATTTTACAGTAAGCAAATGTGACAAGAGAAATCACTCTTAAAAGATAATGACCCTTACTTTTCTCTTCTTTTTATATCAGTTTTATCATAACTCTGTAAAATGAGGTAAGGATTTGTTCTCTGAAATGGGTCTAGCTATGTTTGGTAGCTCTTTTAGAAATGTCAGTATTAATAAGAATATATAGAGAAAACTATTTACTTGTTTGTGACCAATAGGGTCGGTCGGGTTAGCGGAAACAAGTAACTTTTTTTAGGCCTTATGGTTATACCTCCAACATTTTTTTTAGTTAATAACTTTCCTTTATTTCAGTTTTGTTCACGTAGCATCTGCCACATAATATAAGGCAAGAAAAAAGAAAAATGAAAAACGCAATTCAACATTACTTCTGATATTCTTAAGGAGAAAAAACAAAAATTCAGTTCACGGATATTAAGCATTAAAATTCTCATACAAAATCTGTAGAATGTGTCCAAAATTAATAATGATAATGCATTCAACATTACGTTTGACATCATTAGGAGAAAAACAAAAATTCAGTTCACGGATATTTAGCCTTCACATTCTTATACAAAATCTGTTGAGTGTGGCCGAAATGGGCAAATCGCCGTTTACATTGTATATATTTCCCTTAAATGAATGAAAATCCTGTTACACCTGTCTGAGAACCAAATGTAAAATAGCTGTAGGTTTTTTTTTTTTTTTTTTTTTTTTTTTGTTGTTGTTTTTTTAAATGATAGACCTGATGAATGAACATTCTACATGGGTTTTCGCAACTATATATTACATGCGGTCACTTCTTTTCTTATTTCTCAATGTCAGATTTACACATTTCTTTTTTCACACAGGCCCGTGAAGAGAACCTAAAAGAATACAGTCTGCTGGTACTTAGTTACGGTAAGCTTGGGAGACACAATGACGCCATAGCAACAAAGATGACGGATAACACATTATCTTATTGGTCAATATTAATGATTTGATTGACAGGACGGATCTATGCATTCAAATGAATTTTCATCAGTTTTAAAGAAAACACAGGAAGGTTTGATTGGAGTTTTCTTTTTTAAATTATTATTAATTTACTGATTGAATGTGGTCTTTCACATTATGGAACAGTTTTTGTTGTTTGTTTTTTTAAGTTTTCATTCATTCTGTTAGAATTTTTTGAAGGAACAGAAAAACCTATTACATAGAGTTAGATCCCTATATATGCATATATATTTTTTATGCAATTTACAACAACCCCCATTTAAGAAGGGCCTTAAATATAATTTCTAATTTTATATCTGCGTTTTACAAATATTTGGATATTTCAAGAATCTGCACTAAACAACAAAGTTTTAAAATTACATGTAAAGTTTACAAGTTAATTTTTTCGTATATATCATGCAAGGTTGGAACCAAGAACCAAGATATGGAACAAGGGGAGGTAATTTCAACCTTACACATACCATTTCTAACGAGTTTTGGCTGTGTAATTTTCATTGCAAATCTTTGTAAATTTTAATTCAATAGTTGTTATATTCATGTCATTTCTTAGGCAAAGACTCTTTATTAAATTCATAATTATGTTAAAAATAATCCCACCTTGGTTGTGAAACTAGAATAGGAAAATCAAATTTTAGAAGTACGTGTTGTGTAGATGATCAAATATTCGTAGAAACTAGTAATTTGACCAAAATCAGGGTAATCACCTTTAAAATACATTTTTAGATAAAATTTACCAACTTTTGAATGTGGACACCCTGATTATCCTGAATATGTAGTTTTTTCTATATGGCTTGCATATAGGGAAAACTAAATCTACATTGTCCATTTACTAGTATAGATTATAATAGAAAAGAATTAGTAGTTTGTTAGCAGTATACAACTAGTATACTTTTAACAGTATATAATTAGTATACTATTAACAGTATACAATTAGTATACCATTAACAGTATACAATTAGTATACTATTAACAGTATATAATTAGTATACTATTAACAGTATACAATTAGTATACTATTTACGGTATATATTTAGTATACTATTGATCATCTATGGCATAATCAATTTGCATATCATTACACAGTTCAATTAATAATAGCATCTTGATAGTAGTTTGTTATAGTATACTATTACCTCATTTGCATGTGAAATTTTTATTAATTCTATACTAATGGTATACTGTATACGATTAGTTGTTTGTTGTAGTAGTTTTTTACTCCGTTTTTGTTTTCGTTTGGGTCTCTGTTCTACTTTTAAATTGTGATTTTACGAAGTGTTGCATTAAAATGATAAAATATGAAAGGCATACTACAAAACATGGAGTGGAGTCGTGGAGTGGAGTCAAAGTTGGAGTGGAGTCCTAGAGTGGAGTCAAATTTGGAGTGGAGTGGAACCAAACTTGGAGTGGAGTTGTGGAGTGGAGTCAAATTTGAAGTGGAGTCATATTTTGGAGTGGAGTCAAATTTGGAGTGGAATCGTTGAGTCAAATCTTTGAAATGTTGTATTTAGTAAAATTCCTGTTAACAACATATTGATTTATTGCCCTTTAGAGAAAGTTGGTGCCTACAACTTTGTGAAAATGTTGTGTAGTTTAGAGAAGTTGGCTCCTCCAACTTTATCTTTTTGTCATGTTACCATGCGAGTCATCATGTTATTATTTCTGAAATAATGAATTAAGTGTCTATATCTATGTAAGTCTTTCTAGTTCCATGTATTTCTACAACCTACCATGTTGTGGGTAAAATATTTAAAGGTTTTATTAGGGTATATTGGATGGTGGTTGCCTACATTAATTTTCATTATAAGTGACATGAGAAAGGCGGTGCATTATTTTTCTACAACATACTGGTGTCAATTCCAATTAAAAATGATGAAAAAAAATTATAGCATTCCATGATGTAGCACTGGATTTATTATTTAAATTTGAAATGGCATTTGCATTTGTATTTCAAATTACTGTTGTCCTTTAAGTCTTTAGTTGCATTGTGGGTGTTTCTATTGATGATTTTTCCTCTAAATTCTGCGAATAAGGAATCCTAGTCCATTTTTCAAGAATAAGACTTTCACCGTAAGCCGTTTCTGCCTCTTGTTCCCCATTTACTACATCTTCATAAGTCCTCTTCAGCAGGAAATTTTTGGACATGTTTGTTTGTTCAGTTTCAGAACTGCTATGAATTTGCCCGTAATGGGTTTTTTTAAATCTTGGACATGACATTGACCAAATGACAAATTTTGGAATTTACTTTTACTATAATCATAATCAACCAGAATGCCACCCACCTTCCTATAAAATGTGACATTTCAGTCTGCTACAATGCAGTCATATCTGTCAGCCCTAGGTTAACAATTAAGTCAAATATGTGCTATAAGTGAATTATTTAAATTGAGAGGGTGGGGGGATTGTCAGGCCAGGGAAAAAAACTTCCGATTCCATACCAGTTTTGGAGAAGAAGACATGGGTATCCACTCTTCAGTTTTTTCACCGCATCGAATTTTATTCATTGTTTTGATCAGGTATAGAATATATGTGTAAGCCTTCTAGTTGAGGCGTACTCTATTGTTCACTGATAAAGGTTATGAAAAATATTGTCTATTATTATACCCAACCTATCAGAGAATACATGAAGTAGTAACTTGAACATGTTCCTACAGGTGTTCAGTTGGAACTAAATTCGGAAACTTGGTTATTACTTTTTACCATTATTTTATACTGTGGTCTATTTGAATATGTTCCTATGGATTGACCACCTTTTGATTTCTTTGCAACTGTTCTCAAATAAATCAAATTGTATTTTATATCTATGTCTCTGATATAACCTTAAAAGGAGCAACTGGACCTCTCCTAGTACATGAATAAAGAGAGGAAGAATGATGTGTTAATGTGTTTTAAATTTTAAACCTGAAAGCTCGGTAGAATGTAAAAAATATCGTCTGCTGTATATAAGGTATCCCAAAAATGTGTCGTATGATTTACTCGTTGATAGCGAGCGTAGCTCGCGCGCCATTGCGAGCGCGTAGCTGGCCTTACGGCAATGTGTAGGCGAATATAACAAAAGTGTGCCGAATGAGGCAAAGTGATGTAGCTGAAAAACCTTCGTCGACGTCAGGGGGCCGCCATTTATTTCTACTTCCGTCAAATTCGGGAAAAAATTGTTGTTGTTTTTTTTTAATTTCATATTTGAGTTACAATCTCTATATTCATTTAGGTGTCTTTATTTTTAAAAAGTTATGTTACGGAAATAAGTTTGCTTTTATTTTACGAAAAGCGCACCCTAGCGGACAGGTGCTCACAGGAAATGCTTTGTTCGCAGTGAATACAGAACTTCATTTGATTGCTGAATATTATCATTTCCAGTTGGTAGAAAAAACTATTATTTTCTTTTAAAAGATCAAGCATTGGCCAGAAAATGGGAAAAAATGTCATTAATAAGCATAAAGCCACATGAACGCGGCAAATAGGTAATGACATCACCGTGACAAAGGCTTTCCATAAATTTTGCAACGTATGATATTCGCTGTTACAGGTATGATGCCACTATTTTTTTTCTTTTCAAGTGAATAGGTTCTCGCGAATTATTTTGAGGAGTGAATAGTTTCTTTGTCGTTTAAGCTTCGCTCGCTCAGAGGCTTTGCCTTTTTCATATTAATTTATGGTATAATATGACACTCCAAAGCTGCTTTCTGCTTATACTTCTTAAACGGTGATGTAGTCATGTCAGTTGGTGTTGTGCGTTTCACATTTCGTGATGTCATTTACTATGTCGTGCAGTAGATACGTCAGTTCTTGATGTGCATTTTACATTTAGTGCAGTAGATAAATCAGTTGGTGGTGTGCTTTTTACATTTCGTGATGTGCATTTTACATTTCGTGCAGCAGTTAAGTCAGTTGGTGATGTGCATTTCACATTTCGTGATGTGCATTTTACATTTCGTGCAACAGATAAGTCAGTTGGTGATGTGCATTTCACATTTCGATATGTTTGTTTGTTTGTTTTTGGGTTTAACGCCGTTTTTCAACAGTATTTCAGTCATGTAACGGCGGGCAGTTAACCTAACCAGTGTTCCTGGATTCGGTACCAGTACAAACCTGTTCTCCGCAAGTAACTGCCAACTACCCCACATGAATCAGAGGTGGAGGACTAATGATTTCAGACACAATGTCGTTTATCAAATAGTCACGGAGAACATACGCCCCGCCCGAGGATCGAACTTGCGACCCCGAGATCCGTAGACCAACGCTCTTACCTACTGAGCTAAGCGGGCGGGCTTATTTCGATATGTGCATTTTACATTTCGTGCAGTAGATAAGTCAGTTGGTGATGTGCATTTCATATTTCGTGATGTGCATTTTACATTTAGTGCAGTAGATAAGTCAGTTGGTGATGTGCATTTCACATTTCGTGATGTGCATTTTACATTTCGTGCAGCAGTTAAGTCAGTTGGTGATGTGTATTTCACATTTCGTGATGTGCATTTTACATTTCGTGCAACAGATAAGTCAGTTGGTGATGTGCATTTCACATTTCGATATGTGCATTTTACATTTCGTGCAGTAGATAAGTCAATTGGTGATGTGCATTTCATATTTCGTGATGTGCATTTTACATTTAGTGCAGTAGACAAGTCAGTTGGTGATTTGCATTTCACATTTCATGGGGTGAGTTTCAAATTTCGTGTAGTAGATAAGACAGTTGCTGATGTGCATCTTACATTTCGTGCAGTTTATAAGTTAGATGGTTATTTGCATTTCACATTTCATGAAACTTAGTCAGAATGTTTGTCTTAATAGAATTTTGAACAAGTTCGAAACTGTATCACATGGGTTGAAAAACTAGGCCTAGTCTTAGAAAAACCTTGTGAACGCACTAGAGGTCACATTTTTTATCGGAACTTCATGAAACTTGGTCAGAATATTTGTCTCAATGAGTTCTTGAACCAGTTCGAAAGTCGGTCATATGGGCCAAAAACTAGGTCATTTGGCTTAATTTTAGAAGAAGAAAAAACCTTGTGAAAAAAACACATTTTTGATCAGATTTTCATGCTGCTTAGTCAGAAGCTTTGTCTACAAGTTTGAAAGTGGGTCATGTGGGATTAAAAAACTACGTCACTGGGTCAGACCTTAGAAAATTTTTGTAAACTTTCTAGAGGCCTCATTTTTATCGGGCTAATCTACTGCACGAAATATGAATGTACATCACGAACTGACATATCTACTGCACGACATAGCAAATGCACATCACGAAATGTGAAATGCACATCACAAACTGGCTAATCTACTGCACGATATGTGAAATGCGTATCACGAACTTACTTATCTATTGCACGACATAGCAAATGCACATCACAAAATGTGAAATGCACATCACGAAGTGGTTTACCTACTGCGTGAAATGTGAAATGCACATCACGGACTGACTAAATGTAAAATGTGCATCACAAAATGTGTAATAGACTGGCTTATCTACTTCACGAAATGTGAAATTCACATCACTAACTGACTTATCTACTGCACCACATAGCAAATGCACAACACGAAATGTGAAATGCACACCACGAACTCACAAATTTACTGCACTAAATATGAAATGCACATTACGAACTGACTTATCTGCTGCACGACATAGCAAATGCACATCATGAACTGGCTAATTTACTGCACGAAATGTGATATACACATCACACACTGACTTATTTACTGCACGACATGAAATGCACATCACGAACTGGTTAATCTACTGCACGAAATGTATAATGCACATCACGAACTGACTTATCTACTGCACAGAATGTAAAATGCACATCACGGACTGACGTATCTACTGCACGACATCGTAAATGCACTTCATCACCTTTATGTACTGCACGAAATGTAAAACACACATTACCAACTGACTTATCTACTGCACGAAATGTAAAATGCACATCACGGATTGACGTATCTACTGCACGACATAGTAAATGCACATCACGAAATGTGAAACGCACATCACCAACTGACGTGACGACATCACCGTTTATGTAGTATAAGCAAAAGCCAGCTATGGCGTTCCATAGTACACTATAACGCTCTGTGTACTCGGTTCAATGGCCTGATTAATTTTGTCATTTGAGCCGCGCCATGAGAAAACCAACATAGTGCGTTTGCGACCAGCGTGGATCCAGACCAGCCTGCGCATCCGCGCAGTCTGGTCAGGATCCATGCTGTTCGCTTTCAAAGGCCTATTGCAATTAGAGAAACTGTTAGTGAACAGCATGGGTCCAGACTGCGCGGATGCGCAAGCTGGTCTCGATCCATGATCCGCGCAGTCTGGTCTGGATCCATGCTGGTCGCAAACGCACTATGTTGGTTTTCTCATGGCGCGGCTCATTTTATAGTTGACAGATATAAACATGTCTAACTACTGGAAAGCGGAATCCCAAAATATTTATTAGTAGGCTACAGTATAGTTGTACATGGGAGACAAAATAAATAAATCAAAAGTATGATGGGATAAGGTTTAAATGATGAAAAAGGAGAAAATAAGTGTTCCAGTGACAAATTAGATACTTCAGAAATAGAGTAACTTGTAAACTGATACCGATTACCTGAGCAGTAATTGTTACTATAAATAACATTGAATTTCCAAAAGTTATTACTATGAATAACACGGGATTTCCAAAGAAATAGCTATTTTATGTGTCAAATGTTTAATATTAGGATGGGAATGTTGCGTATTGTAAAGCTGTTTTTTAAAAAATGATATTCTTTAAAGCGACTAACTGTGACACACATCGTGGTGTAAGACCTTAAAATATCCAACTTTTCCTTTATTCACCCTTATGACGCATATTTGATGTTTTGATAGAATTCTGTTGAAAATCGCTGTTTTTGTAAGAAATCTAAAATAAAAACAGTCGTCATCAATTTCTGATATGGGTTTCCATGTTTATTAAAATACAGTTATGTAGAGTCATGTGGCAAAATGACGCGTAATGTATAAATAAATTTAATACTAGAGCTGAAAGACTTGCGCAATGACATGTTTTGTTGCTTATAATGCATTATGAGATATTATGGCGCTCGTCCAGCCCGCCCGCTTAAGCTACAGTCACACATACGGATATGTCCGTGCGTTGAGGTACGGTGCGGATGGGATTGGTCTGTGGTGGGGCGGACACGGATAAGTACGGAGCAGTAAGCCTTAGTACGGAAAAATTGGTGAGAAACGGGGAACAAAAAGATATAGGACGCGAATAAGTACGGATAGATACGGCGTACTACGTTGAGCTACGTTTTACTACGCCTGACAACTTGCCCAGCGCGTGGACGGATCTGCGATGAACTACGTTGAACTACGCTTAAGTACGGACAGCCTCGGACAACTACGTTAAGCTACAGATCAATAAGCATTACTACGTTCGCATTAAGGTTTAGTAGCGGGTCGGTAAGTTTCATATAAATTGGGCCACGTGTAGCCAGCGTTTTCATTACGATTATCTTTGACATCATGTCAAACTACGGCAAGGTACGTTTCAGTACGGATAACTACGTTTAGTACGTTTAACTACGGATGAATAAGTTTCGACCAAGTTGGACTAAGTCAAGCTCAAATGGCTACGGATCGCACAAACTTTTGTGCATGTTCAAAAGTTGGAGAAAACTTGCAAGTTTGGAGTACGTCTTGAATACGTTTTGACCAAGTGTCAATACGGATCGATACGGATTACTACTTTGAGGTACTGAATTCATTCGTCCTCCACCTCTGATAATTCATGTGGGGAAGTTGGCAGTTACTTGCGGAGAACAGGTTTGTACTGGTACAGAATCCAGGAACACTGGTTAGGTTAATTGTCCGCCGTTACATGACTGAAATACTGTTGAAAAACGGCGTTAAACCAAAAAACAAAAAAACAAACAAATCTGCCCTCGTACGACGGTTCACTACTGAGATAAAAATTTTGTACAACAAAATTAGAATTATGAAAAATATAGCTCGGCTGAAATTATGCCGTGTACCGATAAGGGGAAGTAACACTGTGTTGGAGTTTGCCCGAGTTCATGTTGACATAATTTAGTTGTGTAGACTATTTAAAGAGCGCTAAATATCTGCTGACTACACAATATAAAAGGTAGTATTTCGAAAAAATGCTTATTTCACTTGGGTTCAATAAAGAATATATGTTGTTTGTCCAGTACCGGACGTGTAGCCTTAACACTCTCAGTACAAGTCGTGTGTTTCGTATTTTAGTACAAGGGGATTATCTCCACTTGAACAAGAATTTGAGAATGTATCAATATATGTTGTCACAACGCATCATTATCCACAACTTAATTTATATGTAAGCATCAAAACTTCCTGCATTCAAACATTTAAGGAATCACTTATATTCTATTCATCAATACGTATACGCCATTGACACCCCCAAGAAGGAACGATGCAAGTAACCATTAGTAAATAAGATGAATGATGAATGTAGTATGTCAGATTACAGCATGTCTGAAAGCAACACGAATATCTTAGAAAAATGAAGCAAGCACACATCATTTCTCAGAATTAAGCATGTATGAATATGAATGTCGGGAAGAAACACGCAAAAATTCGATGGACAATGGTCATTTTACAATGCAAAATGGGATGTCAGAAGGAAGCATGTGAACATGAGACTCACGAATGCATGTATGTAAATCGCAAGCACAATGTAGTTTTTACCCTAATTCTGTTCCATATTCAACGGATGGAGCTCTCCTGTGATATTTTCAAGCACAATGTCTTATACGTCAGTTTAAATAGCCCAATCATTTTTTGAGAACCGTTTAATTTGAAGATGCTGCGAAACACGCAAAAATTCGATGGACAATGGTCATTTTACAATGCAAAATGGGATGTCAGAAGGAAGCATGTGAACATGAGACTCACGAATGCATGTATGTAAATCGCAAGCACAATGTAGTTTTTACCCTAATTCTGTTCCATATACAACGAATGGAGCTCTCCTGTGATATTTTCAAGCACAATGTCTTATACGTCAGTTTAAATAGCCCAATCATTTTTTGAGAACCGTTTAATTTGAAGATGCTGCAGGTTTTTATACGAAAAGAAGAATACAACAATGAATAAACAAGCTTACACAAAGTGTGTAATGCCAAAAAATGGACGGTTGAAAGATTCGAACCGACAAAAGTATCACTATAAAATGACCATTATATTGCGCGGTAATTATATGCAATACACGTAAGGTGTATATCCGCCGATAATGAATACATAATAAATTATATATCCTTAGGACGGCCAGCACATATTTATGCAATCTCGCCAGGCCTATGTATGTTTTTGACAACACAGAAAATTACGTCACTCGACCTTCAGCTATTTCCGGAAGTAAATAAAATGAAAGTAGAAATGCTAAACTTGAAAACGAAAGCCGCATTTTGATTCGTAGATAGTCAGGGGTCACGCGCAGGTTTTATATTTTTTTATTTTTTTGCTATTGGGGAGCCAATTTTCAGCACTTTATTGGCTTTAGTACAGCATGTCAGCTTTTAATGTATGAACAAAATATTTGAGCTCTGGATAAACACAAATCCCACAGGGGTCCGTAACGGACGAAGGGTACACTGATAATTTTGGAACTTCATCAAATCGCTCAAAATGTCATTTTTGATGTTGTCTGAGAGTGTCAGTATGCCTCAGATGTAAGATATAACCGTATTTGAGAGCTGCAGACCTAGACATTTCAAAAATATTTTCAAAATAAGTTTCGTGTAATAAATGTTGTTTCTACGGAAGCGTGAAAGGGCCATCAGACGCTAATACGTTTTAGTACGTTAAGGCTGCGGAAAGGATATATACGCTTCATGTGTATTATGATATATCGCTCGAGCGGTTTCATCAGACTTATGACCCAAATGGTACGTCAATAGATTTGTTGGGTATAACGACGCAACGACACAAATTTAGTTCATATAGGAACTTTCTTGCTTTAATGGTGGAGGAAAACCCCAGATGCCACTCCGTGCATTATTTCATCTCGGCCGGCCGCCTAGGAACCGACCTTTCGTAAGCCAGCTGGATGGCTTCCTCGCATGATATGCACAATAGAATCTCTTTTTGATAGAGTATCAACTTGGAGTTTGTAGCAAAATGATTGCCCTGAAGTGGTGCTCTAAATCTAAAACATCCAATAAGCATACATGTATTAAATGTAATCATTGGCTAGACTTTTTGTACAAGTAATAAATATTTATACTGTGTTTAGCTGTACATGCATTTTGTCTAATTTTAAACCTATTGCATAGTACTGTAGTAATTATTCATACTTTCGTGAGATATGGTCTGTAGCTTGTATCCGCTCGTATCTTTGTATGTTCAAAACCCTGCACGAGATGTCGATTTATAATACGAGTAAGCCATCAAGCTGGCTTTGTGAACAATTCATGGCTTTATCCAGATACCAGTTCATGACTAAAGTTCTGTCCGAAGGAAGCACATGGGGTCATCCTCCCAACATTAAACACTGTTAAAAGCTGGATAGTTCTTTTGAGCCACAAACACCAACTTGTAAAATATTGCAAGTTTACTTTAAGGTTTAGGAGTATATCTTCAAAAGACAGAAATCATTTGATAACCGGACAACGTCTCCTGACCATTACATGTTCCGCTAAATACTGTCAATAAGACCAGCTTTCATCTGTAAATTTGCTTCTTTGTAAGCAGTATATGATGATATAAATTGATATATCGTTCGAAGATGTTGCCACTGACCCTTCTTGGGCAGTGCCCAATGTTCGTTTTGTCCTCGCTGTCGGTTTGAGTACTTGTGCGTGCGTGCGTGGATACGTGCGTGAGTGCGTGTTTTTATTTGTGACAGGCCTATTTGGCGATCTGTGTCTCTGGCTGTGTTTGCTGTGCTCTATGCTTCCAGGAAATCTACACTTACCTTTTATGTTTTTCTATATTCGCGATTATTAAAAAAACACTAATCAGTGTAATATTTCAAAAACGAATTTGATAATCTCATTAAGATGATATTGTTCAAATGAAGAACTTTAAATATCCACCTACCTCCTTATACTTTACATTTTATTGCATGTTAAGCATTTAAGCATTTTCATTTCCACGGTGCCGAATTTGAAGGCGCATAGGCGTATGCCTACTACGTCCCTGACTCCTTCTGATTTGAGTTTTAACAGCAGGAGATATTGATGGTCGCTTACACAACATACTTTATGCAATTTAGCAAATGTTCTCACTTAATCAAAATTGCTAAAACAAACGCATTTCTATACAAAATATACTCAGTCCGTTACGAGTATATAAAGGGACCGAAGAAAGCCTGAAGGTAAGATGCATATAACAGGATTGTATCAATATCTGAGTTCAAAATAGTTAGATTTTTCTTACGAAGTGGGAGAAATGACGACCATGTTCCTGTGCAGATTGTCATTCTAAGTCATGTGATTCCCCACACTGGACAAAACGATTCATTTTTGGGGCGATTAGCCCCAGAGTGAACAATACGGTTCAGATTCTCTTAATACCATATGCCTACAAGCAACAGTAAACAATCATCCCCGAAATAGTCCTAACTTTTCCGCAGAACAGGAATAACATGTATGGCATATAAATTTATATAGCTGTCCGGAATGCATAGAGTACTATAATTTCTACGTGATTCTGTAAATGATTATGTCATGCAGCTCACTGTTATCCTTTCAGATAACATTATATATAAATATCATATGGCAGCGTGTGTGACATTGATATTGTCAACCCGAGGGCAGAATGTCACCCGAGGCGAAAGCCGAGTGGTGACATTCAGTTGCGAGGGTTGACAATATCAATGTCACCCACGCTGTCATATGATATTTATTTTATTATACCGAACAAAATTAAGCACAATAAAGTTTTTAAAACGTTTTTAATTCATTTAATTCGATAGTGTAGCGCGGTAATCACCTGTGTACACATTGAATAGTGACGTCATTACAATATGACATTGTGTACAAGGGAGACAATCATTTGGCTAAACAATTGAAGCAGTTATTTGCCCTTATATGACATTCAAACTATCAGCGCGGTCACATGACCTGACTGTCTGAGTCACTTTCGCCTGGTCACGTGTCAAAAAGGTTGAAAATGTTTCTGATAGTCAAAATATCTCTTTTTCGGGTAATGGGATTTTACCATTGTAGACAAAAGTGAGGTATAATAATAGAAAATATTACATAATGAAGGTAAATTAATTCGCCCCCTATGAATGAAATATCCGTATGAATGGAACTTTTTCGTCTTTGGTAATGTAAAACTTGATGACATAATACACACACTGTGTATTAGTGTGTAATATGCAGAGATAAAGCTAATAAATCATGCGAAATGTAAGACGTATTTAACAAAAATATAGAACACACTGAATTAATATTTTATCGAAACACTTATATAATGTTTATGTTGTTTAAATGTAAACGGGATTCCAGCGACCACTTCGTTATAGCTTATGACCTTTGTCTATAAATAGCTCATCAAACAAACACTGGTTCCGAGCACAGTTTCATTCATAATAAATGTCGATATGAATTATACTGCGCATTATTACTTTTAGTAGGTATGATTTTTCATATAATACAATAAATAATGAACACAAAATATGAATAATGTAAAAAGGAAGCATAAGTTTTAAAAATAAATTCTTCCAGGTTCTAGGGGAGATAAGCGTAGCTTGGAATTGCCACAGTAACGTGAGAAGAAACATATGACCACATTCTACGATTTATATACCGAAACAGTGTTCTATTTTGCTACTTTTACAATACAAACTATAATATTATTTGATTTAACGGCAGTCTGTTTGGGTTTTGGGGGCAATTTTTATACTAAACAAATTCGTTTTAGAAACATTCTGACGAAGTGAAAGTAATATTGTGAAAGTGCTTTGTCTCCAATTTGCTTAAGGGCGGGGGGAGGGGTGTAGATGTAAGCGTGTTTTGTTTAAACACAGGTTTTCAACTGTATTTCAGGTTTTATTAAGATAGTGGATCCGTAATGGTAATGTTTAATAATTGCATTAACTTGATACAGTCTTGAAGTTAACATTGTTTCGCACCGTGTTGCATTTTAAAACAACTCTTACCGTGTCGTTTTGTTGTTGTTGTTTTCTGGGGTTTTTTTGTTGTTGTTGTTTTTAATTTTGTATAATTTATGTTATTTCCTCAAGCACAAACAGAGACAAATTTCAAAGTGATAACCACTGTGCAAAACGATCGCAGAGAATTCATTTTACCAAACATTTTGCTAAAAGAAACCTCAAAGTATTGTGTAACAATTATAATACACAAAATAAAACTGCCGATAACAATTTTTCTGGGGAGCCTCAAGTAAAAGGATTTAATCGGACAGAAATTAAGCTCCAACACTGAAAAATTATGGCCTTGCTCTCTGCATTCAAAAATAACCATATGGCAGAAGTAAAAGCTACCTACATTTCTTCCACAATAAGTTAACTAAAGAATAAATGCAAAATAAAAAACTTTTACCACATGTAACTCAGTATTTTCAAAGACGTCTAAACCTTCACCATTCTGTATCAGAGGTTAAATTCACTTTAAACAGCAAGAAATGGCTAATCAAATGAAACATTTCCGCTTTTGTAACAACAAATCAATAATTATGATTAAGTTTTAAAAAAAAACCAGTTCATTTTACTAGATAAAAGAAATATAATGGAAAAAAACTTTGGTCCAAATGGAGCTAGAACCTACGCCCTCCGGAAAAATTAGTTAAAGTAGGCTTATGGTAGGAACTGAATACTCTTCAAAAAAGGAGGTACACTATTACGGGTTCGTCAATTTCCTAACCATCGTATTAGGGAAGAAACAGGACTAGACCACAATCACTAACAGTCCGGTTTGTAGCGGGGTTCAAACCCAAAATTTCCATCAGACCGACAAGAAAATCGCCCCGTCAGTACTTCAGTGCTTTGATTTCAAGCCTGATCATTTAAGCGCCAATATAGCATAAAATATACCATAACCATTCAGGATCTAAAGGAATATGTGACTAAGCACATGTTGCGGGCCGCAAAAAAAAAATTTACAAACGCGAAAGTGAGACGGTAAAGCCTAAAATAACCTTTAAATATTGCCCAGTTCAAACATATTCCTAATTCACTTTCAAAGAAAATATCATTATTGTCCACATCATATAATATAGATCTATTATGTTTTAAAAAAATGGTATTTTCGCTCTCAGTCAGTATTCAACTATAATATACGGATAAATTTCATTTCAAGATAGTAGTTCGGACAGTCTACACAACACTTTTAAGAAAATTTACCAGTACGTGGTTTGCATCCCTTGCTGTTTTTTTTTTTTCACATATATGCTTACATATTTGTACAGATGTTGGTATCAATTTAAGGCTGAAAAATGCTTTTAAATTGATTGTTTTACGAACGTTAATATTCATCTTAGGTCCGAACTTCTAATATAAGTAAATATATTATTCAACCCGCATTTCTCAGTAAAATAAAAAATGAGACTTACCAAAAACTGTCAGCCCTTAATTAATTTCCCATCCCTTTCCTCGATCGTGATATTCCCGCATCAGATCAACAACTCCTCCTTGATATCAAGGTTAAATGTTTTGTTAACTATTATTAGATATTTATTACATACTTAAAAAAGATGCTAACTTTAAGTTATCATACTCACTGTATTACATTGTTCTTGACGAGTCCAAATTTTTTCAAATGCTTTTATCAAAGCTATCTATTCAGGTATGCATTATCAAATTTAACACGTAGTCCGTTTACATTAGATCTATCTTTAGCTTTCATTATGTATTATTAGTCTGGGTAAAACCAGTTAATTCTATAAATAGTTTAACGGGTTGTCGATAACGTAGGTCGTATATATGTATAGGTCTATAAGTATAGGTTATAGATCATTTATTGAACTTCTAATGCAATTAAGTTTGCCGAAACGGAGCGAAGCGTAGTGAAGACAAAACTTAATGCATTTAGAAGTTCAATAAGTGATCTATAACCGGCTTATAGTTTAACGCCCCATTTCAGGTCAAAACTGCAAAAAGCTCTCTCCGAAGTAAACTAACCACGCCTTCTGTTAATTCATTGGCTAGTCTTATCTTCACCCATGGTGGAGAAGACCATGTTTACTACAACTTTATACAAGGTCATTTTAGTGCCAACCTTTAGCAAAACAGCGGTTGATCCAGTGCTGATTTTAATTTAGTTTATATCATAAATACATCAGTCTTATCGACGAGTACTCTTATATTCTTATTCAATGGAAATATAATATGCAGGTTTAACTCGAAATGATGTAACAGTACGAGTCAAGCAACTACATGTATAAATAAAACAAGACAAAGTAGAATTTAAGTGCACCCTGGTTTATTTTTAGACCAGTAGAGGTAGTGAATGATACAGAAAGGTCAAACTTGATCTATGAAAGTATAGACTAGCTCCTGGACTATGATATATCTTTTTACATTTTTATGATTGAATGTAGTGAACTGAGCCAGTCTATATCCTATGTCCAATATCATATGATAATTTCAACATCAGTCCTGTGTGAAAATCTCTAAAATAGACTGGCTTTTGTCTCTATGAAATTGAATTTGTCAAAAAAAGGAAAAATATAGAAATAAAGTTATTATCAGTCTAGTGGCTAGTCTAATGAAAGTACAGCTTGCATTAAAATATTTGAGCCGCGCCAGACGTCTGGTCAGGATCTATGCTGTTCGCTTTCAAAGCCTATTGTAATTAGAGAAACTGTTAATAAGCGAACAGCATGGATCCTGACCACACTGTGCGGATGCGCAGGCTGGTCTGGATCCATGCTGGTCGCAAACCCACTATGTTGGTTTTCACATGGCACAGCTCATTTATCTACTTGGTCTACATAGACACATTGCTTGTATGCAGTCCCTGCTTTGGTAATTGCTCCGCCTCCTAGAATGTGGGAAATCCATAATAGGCGGAACAATGAATACTCATTAATTTTGAACTACTTCATGATTAAGTGGATCAGATACAATATGAAAATAAGTTGGTTACTTTTTTGAAAATCCCTCGCTTGTCATTGGATAAAAACGATGGTTGAACTATAAATACAGTTTCAGTTTTAGTTTGTAGATTCATTATTTATTTAGAATTTTTACTGATTGCTTTTTTCCCATTCATCGTACGAGAATATAAAAGACGATTTACTTACTTATTATATAATAACAATTCATTTTTAGCGTTTGTCTATTTTTACAGGATATATAATTTTAGGGACCCCATTGGAAATAAGTGATTAAGTTTACTTTAATGGGCCATCCCAGGCTATAAGATCAAATTTGCATATGATTAGTTATTAATATCATATTCTTAGAATAATTGTCTTTTATATTGAATACGTATAGGTTTATGTGATGTATGATATTTTTAATATGATATTATATTCTTATGATCTTATAACCTGAATAAAATTGAATTGAATTGAATTGATCCATTTACATTTTATAACATGCACAGATACAAACATAAAATAGCACATACCATACAAGTAAATGACGATTTTATATAAAATTACTAGACTATATAAATATTATACTCATACCGTAAATGTTGCATTATTAAAATCATAGTAAAACTATTACAAGTGTATTGTGTTGTTTGTTTCGTGTGTGTGTGTGTGTGTGTGTGTGCGTGTGTGCGTGCGTGTGTGTGTTCGTGTTGGTGCGCGTGTGCATGTGCGTGCGCGCGTGTGTGCGCGCGCGCGTGCGTGCGTGCGTGTGCTTAAACGCTGCCAACAGGGTAATTTCGTATGAATACACAACGTCACAAAGCGGGGAATTCCCCACTTCAATCTAACTATACCACGTTACTCCTAACCTTGAAATTAGTCATCTCGCGAAATTTGCACAGACACTTGGGGTCAGGACAACCCAAACCCACCCCACTCTCCTCCGCCCCTGCCTAAGTTTAGCGAATATGTTTAGTATTTTAACATGTATTTAGCATATGTGACGATCATAAAGCGCATTTTGTAACATTTCAGCGTGTTTAAAAAAATGCATTTTTTACCATTAATTCTCTAAATACATGAAGATTAGCAACAGTGAAACTGAAAGTAGAAAACATTAGTCGATTTAGCTTTTTAATTAGCACCTACCTATGAATCCCTGATATCAATCTACGATTCTGTTACCATTCTGTCAAATGAAACCAGTCCTGACAACTGACGTTCGGGTTCCGACGAGAAATCAATAATTATCATAAATCAATCAATATTTCTTGTATTCCCTGCGAATAGATCCCTGCTTTGCACTGCGCATAGCGTACGCGGGTACCAAACTTGGATTTTATCATTGGAAGTGATGATCCGGTATAATATAGTCGTAAGCGTATTAATTTTTGTACGCGGTTTGTCATTTTATGATCGTCACATATGCTCAATACTGCAGTTCCCCGGTTAACCTGTATACAACACACAAAGGTTTAAATTATAAGCTCGTGAGTGAAAAGATTATGTTAATTAATAAACAAACTATAGAGTGGAGTCTTGGAGTGGAGTCATGGAGTAAGATCTTGGAGTGATTTTGGGGTGAGATTTTGGAGTCAAACTGATTATGGTTTTTCATTTAAAGTTTGAAAAGTTATTAAGATTAAAAGCAGTGGTATTATTGGTGAAATTCCATAAATGATTAATGTATGTTGCTGTTGCTGTTTCAATCAATAATAAGAATGGTGATTATTGGTATGAAGAATCAAACTTAATATAACATGAGACTGGTAGTTATACTTTTGAATATGGGAATGATGATTTGTTTACAACACAAACTACTGATTGTTGTTCGTATCTTTAGGATGAGAATGTATATCATCAATTATGTTACCGTCATCATTATCATCATTGATATCCTGAAAACCAATTTATCACCCTTAACAGACAAACTACCCGTTTAGTTATACATTTGTACCTCATTTAGTCTTTGCCACGGTGGCAAACCCACTAACACAGCTAAGGTTGCGAGTAAAATCGAACAAATACTGGCTCGATTCAGGTAAAAAAAAATCGTTTATTTTCGTAATACTAGGCGGATTTTCACAAACCAATGACGAACGCCTGTTTACATCCTCGGCAACCGGAAATATCCAGGGAAATACGGAGATTTATTTAAAAAATGAAAAGATTTGAAGATACTGTGGTATGGTTGGGTGTATTTTCAGGAAAAATGAGTAAATATGCCACCTAGCTCTTGCCACTAGCAACTTGAATTGCACATAATTTTCTTATCATATCTCAGTTATTGCCCAAAGAAAAATATGAAAGTAAATACTAGACAACACAACCTTGTTATGGTTCAGAGCATTTTCAGAGTGCTATGGACGAGAGCAACCAGAACTTGCGTGTCGTTTAATCAGACTTTTTGTGACTGAAAGTGCCATTTGAGTAGCGTTTGTCACTAATTTAACTCACGACCGGACTGAGCTAAAGTTGGTCTGATTAAGGTGGAACCTACATTCGTAATGGTAAAAGTATGTTTCAGAAGTTAACATATAACATTGAAATATGAAAGAGACTCAGTAGCAGATGCCTATTTAAGTTTGAATATTTCGTTTTACTAGCAATAAAGTTTTACCTTGAATAGGGGTTTCTCTGCTAGCAGCTAGCTTCACGATAAAGTAGGACTAACTATATGGTAGACTGAAATTAGACAGGAGAACTTATTATTATCATGAATTTCAAGAGGCATCTCCTGATATAGATTGCTAACAGGGAACTTTGTATTACAATATTTCTATCATCTGTAATTTCAGTCTATCATAATCCTATGGTAACACCGAGCATATGCTAGCAGAGAAAACCAAATTCAAAGTAAATCTTTATTACTCATGGTTACTCAAGTCTTATGTGTTTGTTTTCAAAAGGAAGCTTGAACAGTTACTTAATGGGCCATATAAATAATCGGTAGTGTTTATACTGTTACAGAAATGTCACTGAATCTTGATCTGGAAGTAACTGTATTTATAAACAACATTTGAATAATGAGATATATGTGGACTAATACTTAATCAAGTCTCCTATTAATACTGGATTAATATCTGATTTCAGTGGTAACTCTATTCGACACCCAAAGCAGTGCGAGGGTCCAATGTAAACCGAAGGAGGAAAATATCTCCGTTATTGTTCTGTGATATTTTTCTGTAATTAAACTTTATGATTTTCTGTGATTGGAACTGTGTCCAGATACATCCTCTTATTTACACACATGAAAGTTAACCCGCACCACCAGATTGCTAGTCCTAGGCATTCTCACTGCATCTATGTGTAAGAAGTTAACAGAAAATGCAGTGAATGATTATTTAGATCAGTGGATTGAGTCTTAGCATGTTTTAATGGCAGCAGTGGTAGTGGACATAACAAATTAAGAACTTACCGTAATTTCAAATTCAGCTTTGAAACAGAGCCGTATGTTAAAATGAATCTACCATATAAACATAGGTCTGCATTATCCAAACTTAGGTATGGGGTGGCCCCGATAAGACTGGAAACATGCAGATTTGAAAGGCTTGAGGTTAGCCAGAGAGTATGTCCGGTGTGTGCAGTAGGAGTTGAAGATGAAAAACATGTCTTGTTAGTTTGTGGTAACTATGATTCTATAAGGAAGGATTTATTTAATAAAGGATTATCGATTGATGATCAGTTTTGGAACCTATCAGATGACAATAAGTTTAATTTTATTCTTTCTAGCCCAGATATGGTAAAATTGACAGCAAAACCCTGTTCTCTTATTCTCAAAAGGCGTACTGATAGTTTATACACATTATAATGGGTACTTTGCAATTAGTTAATAACAAGGGTTGGGTGGGGTATGTCATTTCTTTGTGGGGGGTGCTTATTTTGGGGTTATTTTTGGGGCTTTTTCTGTTCTTTTTAAGTAATCATGTCTACAAGGACTGATTTTGAATGAATATGTATACTACTATCTTGCTACAAGACTTATTGTGTATGTAGTAACACTAACAGTTCCTTCTATGGTTTTATGGTTTTTATTTCTGTCCTTTTTAGCTTAACTTTTTTAAATGTTTTAGGTATTATTATAATGGAGGGTTTCAAGAAGTCAAGTTGCGCTGCCTTTGGTCAGTCTGTGGGTTATATGAAATATTATTCTTTTGGTTACCTCTTTCTGTAATACTGTATTGCAGATATTATAACCATCTTGGTAACAAATGTATATTGTCTGAGATGGTGGTGCTAATCAGTTTACGCCTGATCTGATCTGGTGTAATAATTGATTTTTTAGATCCATTTCTTAAATCATGCACCTTTGTGCCAATATTGCCGATCATCTTTTATTTTATTTTCTTATGGCAGAGTTTTAACTTTAGTTAGATAGGCTATGCAATATTGTTGTAAATACTATTATAACTCTTATAATTCTATCTTAGAATGGTCTTGCAATTTTTAATTGTATAAATACTGCTGTTTTTATGAATGTATATGCAAGAATGAGACTATAAAGAAAGAATATATAATATAATACCATTGTGTCATGCTGGAGAGTTTAATAACAAAACAAAAGAAGTTGTGAAAATGTTTAAAGCTGCCAGGATAGTTTTACCTCCAGGCCCACTTTAATAATATTCTTCCTGAATTCATGAAGTGAAAATCGTGAAATCAGGAAGCAGAAATCGTGAATTCGTGAATTCATGAAGTGGAAATAGTGAAATCAGGAAACAGAAAGCGTGAAATAATGAAGTTGAAATGTCACCACAGGTCTTTCGTAAGACCCGTGGTGACATTTCAACTTCATTAGAACACAGCTGAGGTAAGCTGATATACAAACAAAACTCGTGCATAATACACGGATGTTCATCAATTATCCTATGCCATTCTATCACTATAGACTGAACCATTTTTTTCTTTAGATATTTATATTAATCTACCTAAGCTTTATGTAGTAGGTGTTCATATTTTGGGTCATGTCTTTAACGCACAGGGTCTAAAAGATATACACTTTAAATGACTCTGATATCATGGGTAACATACCTCAACGGAGTCTGTAAAAGTTTCATACCTCAAGATGAACATAACATGCCAATTTTTGTGAGGATAGTAATCTATAGTTGATTTTAACAAGAGATACCAGAGGACCGCAATGCTTGATTGTCACATTTTTGTAAATGAATGAATACATGATAGAGGGTATGTGTTTGTTCTTCGTGAATATGAGATAGACTCTATATCTCACCGGGCTGTGACTACAGTTTATTTTCACGAGAGCGTAACGTGAGCAAAACGTGAAGATTTTCCAAATTCGAGGTCAGGACTGTTCCATATTCAAAAACACCGTCCCCCTTCCCCCGCCCCCCCCCCCTCCTCCACCCCCCTAATTTTGTTTTTATTCCATGCTTATTTACTTTGAAATACGCTATTTGATACAAATTTTGATACTAGCGCGAAAACGGGACAGTCGTTTCGTGATATTACAATGATGTACATTACATAAACTTCCATTTCATTCTATTAGCTAACCCTAATTTTATTACGGGTGAGCTAGTAGTTAGGTGGATGGTCCGGCGCCCATCGTCCAATTTTTTTAGAATTACACCAAACTTTGTCAGTAGCATCCTGGTATAGATCTCTATCAAGTTTGTTGAAATGGTTTACCTTTGCCGCGTTTAGGGCCGCCAGAGCTAAAAACAGAAAAAAAACACGACCTTGATGGATCTTCATCAAACTTAGTCTGTAGCATCATTATAAGGTTATACCCCTAATTAATTTAAATGGAAGCGCTTGACAACTTTAAGGGGCCGCTAGGGCTTCATTAAGAAATGCCTTCAAGTGACTTTTTTCATGAACCGCTTGATCGATCTTCGTCAAACTTGATTTCTAGCGTCATTATAAGGCCCTCTACCAACTTTGTTCAGTTTTAGCCCCTTTTAGAGGCTGCTAGAGCTAAAAATAGAGAAAAAAAAAACCTTTACACGACTTCTTCACATGAACCGCTATATGGCTCATCATAAAACTTTCTCTGTACTATTATTATAAGGTCCTCTCCCAAATGTATTCAAATGGAGGCTTTTGGCCCCTTTTAGGAAATGCATTTAAATGATTATTTTTCATAAACTGCTTGATAAATCTTCATCAAAATTAATTTGTAGCATCATTATAAGGTCCCCGACTTTACTCAACTGGAGGCATTTGGTCACTTTCAGAGGCTGCTAGAACTAAAAATAGAAATACCTTTCAACTATTCCTTGTAATGAACTGCTTGATAGATCTTCATCAAACCTAGTGTTAATCAGCATTTTTTTTTTCAATTTGGGGCACCTGGTCCCTTTTAAGAACCACCATTAAACGACTCCTTGTCATAAACCACTGGAAGGTTTATCATTAATCTTGGTGTCTATAATCATCATAAGGTCTCCTGCCAGTTTTGTTCAAATTGAGACGCCTGGCCTCATGTAGGAGCCACTAGGGCATAAAAAATGGCTTCTCCTGATGAAACGCTAAATGGATCTTCATCAAACTTGGTGTGTAGCAGCATTGTAATGTCCTCTCCCAAATTTGGTCAAGTTTGTGTGTTTGGCTTTTTAGTGGGGCGGTGTAGTGTAAAAATATGGAAAAGAATTGGTCAGAAGCAAGGTTATAATATGGTCAAGGTCGTTTACAGGTGAGCGACTAAGGTCCATTTTGGCCTCTTGTTATATTTGTTGCAGCGTAACGTGAAAAAATCTAATCAAGTAACGTGGTATGAATCGGATTTAAACTATAAAGAACAAACAAAGCGCGACTACAGATTTCATCCCGTAAAAAAATTAAAATCGTATGAAATCATGTTTTATTAAACCAGCTGGATAAAATAATAAAATGCAAGGCTCTGCACATGTTACTCAGGGCCATAACGTAATGTTGGTATTTCAGTCTTGTAATAAAGCTTTGACGATGCAACAGGTAAAGAAAGAAGAATTTTGATATTACCCCTATACTAATATGTGATTTCCTTTCCGCGGCCGTATATTTCTGGAATGTCTAGGTCTACAGTTCTCAAATACGGAAATATTTGACATCCGAGGCATATACTGACAGTTTTAGACAACAACAAAAAGGACCTTTTGAACGATCTGTCGAAGTTCCAAAAATCTCTATATACTCTAGCTCCGTTACGGACCCCTGTGGAATTTGTGTTTATTCCCATTCATGGATGAAAAGCTGACATGTCGTGGGTCATGTGGGGTCAAAAACTAGTCACCACTCAAATCAAAAGAAAAGTTTGTTAACACTGTAGTTTTAGTCCAAGTGACACTGGAGTTATAGCGCTCAAAATTGCAAACAATGACAGTGTTAACTTATGCAATTGTTATCCAGTTTTCCAAAACCTGGTCAGAATGTTATGGGCATAATTTCTCAGATAAAATATTGCCCCAGTCAGTCTGTCCGTATTTGTGCCCCCCCCCACCTCTACCCCCAACCCCCCCCAACCCCCCCCCCCCATTTTTTGTTGGGCTGGGGAGTGGGGGGCACTTAGAGTTGCCCTTGTCTGTCTATCTGTCAAAGCCCACATTTGTTTAATTAGGTGGCTATAAGAACAATAAGTAACTGTACTTTTCTTTGATGCCATTCATTTTGTAAGCTTTTATGTGGCTATTTTTCTTTTACGTGGCTAAAAGAACAGTAGAGAATAAAAATAGTAGCCACATACATACCCATATGTACTACAGTAGGAACGTCCGTCCGTCCGTCCAACCGTCCCAATTTGTTTCGTTCATATCTCAAAATGTATTTGACCCAGAGTCATCAAACCTCACAGGACTGTTATTCAGCGCGGGAAACTGTGTACCAGGGCTTTTTATTTGGATTTCACAGAGATAGATCAGAGTTATGGCCCTTGATTTTGTCAAAATAGGCATAAAAAGGACTAAAGTTTGTGTTGCATGTATCTCAAAAAGGCTTTGTCACAGTATTATGAAACATTACAGAATTATTATTCTGCATGTGAAGTTGTGCATCTGGGGTTTTGTTAGAGATATCACTCAGTCTGACCAGAGTTATGGCCCTTGACTTAGTAAAAATATGCATGAAGAGGCATAACAGATGTGTCGCACATATCTCAAAAGGTATATGACATAGGGTCATGAAACATCATAGGAATATTATACAGCTTGCGAAGTTGTGCGCACGGGATTTGTTCTGGATTTTTATCAGTCAGACCAGAGTTATGGCCCTTGATTGTCAAAAATATGCATAAATGGGATACAAGTTTGTGTCATATGTATCTCGAAGAGTATTTGACTTAGAGCCATTAAACATTAGGGGATTGTTATAGCATGTGAAGTTGCAAACCTGGTGTTCTGTCGGGGATTTCACTCAGCCAGATTGGAGTTATGGTCCTTGACTTAGTGAAAAATTCACATAAAGTGCTTATGTTGCATATATCTTAAAAAGATAAACCAAGAGTCATGAAATCATGTAGGAATATTATCCAGCATGCGAATTTGTGCACTTTTTTTTCACTGTGCAAGAACAGAGTTATGGCCCTTGACTTAGTTAAAAAAATACGCTTGTGGTGCATGTTTGTCAAAATTTACTTTACCTAGAGTCATAAAACATTAGAGGATTGTTTTATACCCTATGAAATTTTGCACACCGGGTGTTCTCTTTGGGATTATACTCAGCTAGGTCAGAGTTACGGTCCTTCACTAACTGAAAAATACGCATAAAGTTCTTGAACGTAAGTGTAGCAATCATCTTAAAAAATGTTTAACCTTGAGTCATAAAACCATGTACAGTGACAGGAGTGGGGACATCTGTGTTCTACGGACACACATCTAGAATATTTCCTCAAAGTATTGTCGTGAAACTGATTGTTTCACTATGCCTTGACTTTTTAAGTTTATTTCCATGTAACGGAACTTGGTCTCCAGTTCATAAATATGTTTAGCAAGATTATGTAAGATATCTTTACTTTTGTAAGTGGGTAAAGTGAAATTGTCTACATTTGATATATTCAGCAATCTCATTTAATAACTCTATAACACATGACCCAATGTTTTCTGATTTGCAATCTTCACGATTTATCATGTAGGAAGTGTAGACTGCAATTCTCATTTCATCAAGAGGCCTACTAATGTCAATGCAATTTTTCTTACAAAATTTCACCAGTTCCTCGTCATCACCATTCCCATTTATAAGACACTTCAGAATTTGATACACCTTCTTATGTTTTTCTGATAGCACATTTTTCATAAAATTAATCTCTGCCTCAGATACTGAAATGCCATTGCGTACATATAGACACTGTCCAATTGGTTTTATTTCTGATCTATAGAAATCAGGTAATTGTC
>NW_026463031.1:0-73054 GCF_021730395.1 Mercenaria mercenaria | reverse complement strand
ATTCATCATCAGATATATATATATATATATATAAATATAAAAGGAACATTAAACAATCTTCCTGTCAGAAAGTGCAAGACCCATTTTGAAGTAATTTCACCCAAATATTTCATGAGTGACCCTTTTCCATGAATGTTTAATAATGTTTCCCCGTTTTCTTCCAAACGTGACCTGCAGATATAAAAATGTTAAAAAACAATTCTTCAAGCATCTGAAGCAGAAATCAGCCTTATGTAACACTCGATCTGGATTGTTCAGATTATTGTGAATCGTTAAAAACATGGCCGCCAGAGTACGTGGTCACTTTTCATTATATGTATATCATGAGAACTTTAAAAATCTGACCTGTCATAGACATAGTACTAGAGCCGTTTTACGCAATCGAATACCGCCGGAAGTAGAACATTTATGTCAACACCGGTTTCGTATTTCACGTGAAAACAGCTGAAAACTGAGAGGTTATCAACAAATTATTAAGTTACGGGTACCATGGGGATTTTTCATGCATTTAAACGGTAAGTATAATGTTTATGGATTATTTAATACAGTATGAAAGTAAACTTTTACACTTTAAATGGAAATTATAAAAGAAAAGTCGATAAGAAAGTATTGACTTTCTACTTTCACTTTCATTGTCGCTTTTAAATTGCCCAAATATGTTCTTTCTGTTAATTTGTTTTTTCTTGTTTTTTGTTTGTAAATACATAATCTATAGCAATTAGTGTGTGAAATGACAGCTTATTTAAAGCATCTGCGATTAACTGGACCTAGTTTACCGATTTTTCCATTTAGAATGACCTTTGACCTTATAATAGCTTATAGTCTGTTCTATGTATTTGTGCTGTAGTCAAAACAGAATGTAACTGAGCTAAAATGAATTTTCAAAATAAACTGTTGCAAATTGTAGGAATAGAATAACATTGTATATTTACTATTAGTTATTGAAATATTATAATTACGATTTCAGACAGAAGTACAAGCCAACAATGACACATTACAGTGGTGCAGAAGCTTGAAAAAGTTACTTAGAGCAGGGGCAGTCAGAACAATGGGATAATGCTTCTATAGTATGTAATTTATTTTTAAACGCAATTTATACAGGATAGAAGGGTATCACATACAATGTTTTACAATTTACATGTAGTTTTATCTCTCTTTATGATGTTGAGAAAAACACAGTCAGTGACATCAAATTTATAACAACACAAACTATTGACCATTGATCTATATAAGGCAGATTGAGAGCCTATTAGTATCAAAAGAGCAAACAGTTGACAATTAACAGGCAGGCCATTCTTTTAAATGACACCATAAATAAACTTTCATAATTTGTTTTTCTTCAACTTCTGAATTTAGGCTGGGAGCCATTCAAAATATGAACTGGTAAATTAAATAAGGAGTCATGTAATGATTATGGATGGGATACATTATATTTTTATGGAAAATAATAATTTGAAATAATAATATTTTTTTAAGTCAAGGTGTTAAGGTGGTTTTATAAAGATGGTGTTATGTTTTTTGCATGATGAGTCTTTTCACAGATTTTATTATTTTATATTTTCAGGGTGTCCTACATGTCTAATCAGGTTGACAGAAGTGGAAGATGGTTTGTGGTACAATGATGTACGGACGAAAATCTTTAATAAGTTTAACATGTAGAAGGAAATGTAATGCCAGTTATTAAAATTACATTCCCTAAGCATTTAACAGATACACAGTGTAAATGTAATTAAAATGATTTTATGTAAGTTTCATGTAGGATTGTACAGCAACCATTTTGAATTAAGAACTTTTGATTTAGGTAAAGATATCTATTCAGACTTCTTAAATCTTAGCCCTTCAGATGATACAGGGATAAAAGGTCTACTATTGCCAGCCACTGTCCATGTTTCAAAGTTTTTAATCACACAATAGCAATAACCATTTTGTTAAAATATTTGTTATGCAATGTTTTCTTGATATCTGTCACTTGATGTTTTCAATGGATAAGAGTCCTAATTTAATGTAAAGTCTGTATTTTTCAGTAATTGAAGTACAAATTTGTAGGAAGTTGTTTCTTTATTTCAGTGAAAAATGTTCTATGGTTTCATATGACGAGAATGCCAGTGTTGATTGTATGGTTTAATTAAACACAGATATTGTTTACCTTCAGGTAATTGTTTACAATATTCAATAGTTACAATGTAATTCAGTTATTGATTTGGTAAATTCACTTCAAGAGGCTTGTGTAAGTTTTTTCCATGAGACCAAGGGTCAAGTATGATATAAACTTTACACTTGCAGTAAGAAATGATACAGTACCAAATTAATTACAGCCCTTATGAATGTAACTTTCAAATTCTTACAATTTTCTCTGAAATTAATTCAAAAGGTAAACACAATTCTATCGTTTTAAGCTTAAAAATGTGAATGTAAGATATAAAATATGAAATGTCAGGTATAATGTGTGTTATTTTCAAAGGAATTTAAGATATAGTATAAAATATAGCCTCCCATCATAATATTTCAAAATACAAAATATATGCAGGCTATATTGGAGTCACACATGTCTATCTGTCCACTTCGTATCTTCTAAACTTTTTAAAGGGTTTTATAAAATTAACACCAGTTGTTAAAATGCAGGTGCACACTGCATGTCACTAGTTCAAAGGAATGGTAACAAGAAAAACAATATAGGAAAGCATTTGAGAAAGGAATTCGAAAATTGTATTATCGTTTGATAAGTATGAATATTGGCCTGAAAAATATCCCATGGGTTATCTCTGCAGTTTTTTCGTTGGTAAACATTTAGTTAGATGTATACCCTTGTGAAAATCTTGGGCAAGCAAAACCTTCCTCTTTCTATAAAAAAGGGATTTGAATGTTGCAGTATTGCTTTCATGTAGATCTATAGTTGGAAATATATTTATATGACTTTTCCTCTTTAATTGCTTGGCGGATCTTTATTAAACTTGGCTCAAAGGTCTTTATTCAAATATGTTAAAACGGGGGCACTTTAACTGTTGCATATTTTATATCAAACACTAATGTTACTATTAATTTTTCTGTGTGCCATATATATATTTTAGATCAAATAGTAAAGGTCAAGTGAGTGACTTACGGTCACTTTTGGCCTCTTGATATATTCTACTAAAATGGCTCTTATGCATAAGATATATCGAAGTTTTATTAGTCCAGAAACAGTTTGACTTTTATTCTACCTTATATTCAGAAATATACATATTTTGAATATTAAATAGCTGCAGACATCTCGAATGCAGAGTTACTAATTATGTATTTGTTTCTTCAGATATACTGTGAAATCTTCAGTGTCACCATTCAGCTATTGTTCAAGATCAGGTCTGAAACTTGCACAGTTTAGTTTAGAGGAGCCTACTGGATCAATTTTGTTACTATTTACTGTTATTGTAGGAACACATGTAGAGAGCAGCAAGTCCTGTACAGCCGTGCATGTAAATGTGATTCAGAAATGAGAATTATGTAAACATTACATGTTATAATTTTCAAATATCTATGTCTTGTAGTGTATCAATACTGTTTTGTCTCAGTTTATAGCACAGTATGTTCAAAAAATCAAACTTAAGATCATAGTGATCAGTATTATTAAAATCACTGATTATTTATATGGTGACAAAAATTAATTTCATGCAATACCACAGTAAAACGTTTGATAAATTTTTTCTTTTGAAGGTGTAAGTTTAGGTTAGCATAAATTGTTTTTCTCTTCATAAATCTAAAAAGTGATTAGTCATTATAATTGCAATATCATTTTAGTATGACAAGTTTATTTATATTTAACTAAACAGCAGTGTAAATTTTTAAACTACTCAATACATTTTCTTCAGTCTTAAAACATTTGTTTATCATAAGTATCATGGTCAATAACTCCTCCTATTACTTGTGTTTTGTCCCTTTTTAATTTCACTGAAGAATAGGTAGAGGTATTGCACATCCATTTTTTAGCATCCCGATTTTGTAAGTATTGTATGTAAGCTTTTGTCTCAGAATTATGTTTCATCCAAAGGTGGGGAGACGTATTGTTTTTGCCCTTTTCCTCCGTCTTTCGCATTAAGCCTGTCCAGCTTTTACAGGACAAAGTGCTGGCCCGATTTCGATTGAAACTACACAGGACTGATCATTACCAAGCATAGAGTTGTGCATATCGCTTGCATATTCCATTTCGCTGCACTAAATTGCAGCCAGAGCTAAAAAAAAAAGAAAAAAACTTGTCGGCTTTCACAGGTCAAACTATTAACAGATTTTGATTTAAACTTCAAAGAGGTGATCAGTACCCAAACCCTTATTTGTGCATATTGCTGACACTTTCATTTTGGTGCACAAATAGCGCCATAGCTAAAGGTATACAAAGATTGGATACATGTTTTGTCATAAAAACACCCAAAGCACTTCTAGTTTTCTAATGAAAAATGTATCAAACTTCTTACACTTGCAAAATGTAATAATTTGACATTAAATGCACTGGCCCTTAACTGCATTTGGCATTTTTACAAAATTATTGCCCTTTTCTTACCATAGAAATATTTGGTGTATTAGTCTTCACGAAACTTGCAGAACAATTTATTTCCTTATGTTCCCCGTGTCAACTTTGATAGTGAATGTTTACTTTAGAAACACTGCAGTGATGTAACCACTGTACTAGTTTAAAGTTTCGTATTTCAGTTTTTTTATCACATTACAGGCTACTGGTTTTTATCAGCCTTCATAAAACTTTTATATTTTTAAAAATGTTGTATTTGGATTTGAACTGGCATTATTCAAACATTAAGAAGTAGTACTATAAGGCAATATTTGACCTCTTGCCAGTACTTTTTGATTGTAAACTGTAACTATGAAATTGCCTTTTCTAGAAAATGGTTGGCTGTTTTTTGGTGAACTTATGTTTTTAATGAATTGTAGTTATGATCTCATGAAAATGTCTATTTTTATAAAATTTATAATTTTTACTGTCAACAAAGTGCATACCACATATTTATCACTTTCATTAACATACTTGTACTATATTCATTAAACATTATATAAATCATTATATTTCATATGAACAGAATTAAATAAATATTTAAGAACATCAGTATTTCCTGATTACTAGATGAAACAGACCATAGGTCAGTTGGGGTCAATTCTGACACTTTATATGCAAAATTTATAAGGGAGATTAATAGTACTGTCTTAAGTAACCACTATCAAGTTACACAGTTACCTTCCCTTTACACAAGTAGGACTATTTGTTGTTGATCATCTTTTGAACATTATTCCATCACTGATGACAGAACATTGAAAACAAATGTTCTATCATGCAATTAGATCATATATAAAAATATACATTTTTATTCCATTTTTTAAATGTTCTTTAAATTAGGTACTATGCCTACCTGTCAGGAACTGCAGATCCAATTTTTAAAAGAAATGTCCATTGTGTGACTCTCTACCTAGATTGATCAAATTAATTCTAATTGTCAAAAAACATGGTCACCAGAGGCGGTAGTCATTTAACCATATCTGTATAAAGTGGAATAAACTTCTTCTTGTCACTAACTGCATACTTAGTTTTAAAATAATTAAACAAGAATATTTCTTGAGTGATTTCCTTGCGTGACATCCTATCAAAACTGCTCGGTTATGAGTGATCTATGGCCATTATGACTCGCTTGTTTCTGTTTAGACCGTTTTCAGGACTTTATGTAATATTACAATTACATCAGAACATTGTGTATTAAACTTCTCCTACACTTTCATCCAGGTAATGGAATCTTGATATACATCAGCAACATCAATTAAACACTACAAATATACATTGTGGCCAACTCCTCCTACAGTTTCTCTCCAATTTACCTGACACTTGTATGAAACAGATATGAGCATTTTGTCTAAAGTTTTGTGCACATTTGTTTAGTTATGTACATATTTTGTCATTGTTCAACATCTTTTCCAGGATACGAGACCTGAAAGGTTTGAAGGTATCAACTGTAAGCTTACTGAAAATACAAAAAAGAGAAAGCTACAAAGTGTCTTATGTAAGTTAGATAAAGTTTGTTTTAATACTTATAATGACATCCTAAGAATAGATGGACTGTCTGTTATCTGTTGTTACAACGAATTCTTTGAGGTCTTTTTATCAAAGAATCATAAAGATAAGTAAACTTCATTTATAATGAAAAGGGCTTTAATGAATTTTCGGTTATAAAGAACAAATTCGAATGTCCTAATCATTGCCCTTCAGTCTTTGTAAAAATGATTACAGTGGGGTCTGTTATAGCGAATTATCAGATGTAATTTCTCTTTCATTTGTAGAATTCATCAACTCATAATTTGGCATTCTCCCACCTAATTTTGGACCTCCGATAATTTATTCATTGTCAAAAATGGCATCGTTTATACCAGAAGATTAATCTCTCTAGGCACCTTTTTGTAAAGTGTAAAAGGTTATAACACACTAAATAGCCACCACTATATATTCTATATAAAATGACAAGTTTTCACAATGCTGCAATACACACCTAGACCCATTTTAAATTTCTTTAGCTTACATTTTCTTGTAGATCAACATTAATACTGTAAAAATATCCAAAGAAAAGTAGGGGTCATGTTTGATGCAAGAAAAATATTTCTGGTCAAACGGACACACCGTAATTTTTACACTGAAATGACAATCACAATTTAGGGTAGGGGTGTATGAATAAATTTCACATGTTAAATCAGTTTGGAGTCTTTTTTCAACATGCAAATGCTACCAGTATGTCAAGTATAGGCATGCAATATGATTTCAACCAATATATAGCAATGATTTCAAGGAAAATCCTTCTTACAGCAAAAAAAACTGAGAACTATTTGAATCCGCCATTATGCGACTACCATTTTTTCATAGGTGCTCAGGCTATTTAGTGTCTGTATGCCTATAAGGAAATATGAATTATTTTTTTTCAGCTTTTTTGCTCTCTATGTGAAGTTTCATCTATATTCAGCTTATAAAACAAGTTTCAGCCCAAACAAACCAGTAGTTTTCTCAAAATCACTATTTTTTGTACAGCCATCATTTGTCCAAAGACTGCGGTTTAAGCCGTTAAATTTGGCTGAATCACATATAGTCATTAAACGCTGTTTTTTCAAAAACCCGTAAGATATTACATCAAATATTACACCAGCAAGTGCGGAATAGACAACCACACTGAAAAAAACTTATAATTATGCAACTGTGATAAAATATAGAACAAAATTAGTGTTTAGTGAATTTTTTTTGTTAAAAAAAAGCTTATTTTTCAGTAAAAAATGGGAAAATTGTCTTTTTTTTCATCTCAAATGCAACAATACTGCATATTTTTGCATTCTGTAGCTAAAGTCACATCTCATGGCCATGGTATTCAAGTTCTCTCCAACTATTCATGTCAAAATGTAACTAAAAAGGTGTTGATACTGCACACCTGGTCTCTGCTCAAATGGAATGAAATGGTATCTAAGGATATTACTAAAGATCTTCAGATTTCACACCACACAGGTGATGGAGATTCTAAGGTCATTCTGATGTAGACAAAGGTCAAGGAACTAAAACTGTGCACTTGAAAGATGTGAGGCACCTAGCAAATTCTCTAAAAAGGCAAATTATCGGGCACCATTTAGTGACAAAATGTTCCGTGGTAAACAGAAGTCTAATCTAAAAACAGATTTGCTCTATCTATTAAATCTAGGTGTGTTTCAGAGCTATCAAGTGCACATAAGAAGTACAAAAGCAATTTGAAAGTAATAAAACACAAATGCCTAATATAATTTCAGAAATAGTACTATGTTTCAAAGGTTACTGTGGTACCTCATGTTCTAAATACAGCTTGGTTTGTTCTGGCAACTACAGAAAAGCAAAAAACTATATGCTAGACAATGTCAGGCTTAAAATGACTGATGATGATGAGACTTTACTCAGGAATGTATTGAAATTCTCCTTGGTCCAGAAAGCATAGAAAAAAACTAAATTTTTAACATCTACACAGAAATGTGAAGCAGTGAACAGATCCTACAATGCATGCTTGCCCAAAAATGTTACATTTCTCCGCAACTGCCATGGCCGTATCCATGGCCAGATTCTAAGACTAAATCATGGGCTTGCTGACACTGTTATCCTTAAAGCTAGGGTAAATGGTGTAAAACTGTCACATGGCTCTTCTGTTAACAGACACCTTTTAAGAACAGAGTACTACGACAAGTTGCGTAAAACTACCAGGTACATATCGCGAGCAAGACGCAGTCGTTTTGCATCACGCCAGTATAGGTACAAATTACATACAGATTTACACTATTCAAAGGGTCTCACTGACCCCAAGCCTGACTTTTCTAGCACCCCACACCTAAAAGATCATGCTTATGCATAGAGTGTGATATTAGGATGAAATAAAGATGGTTATAAGTAAAATTATTGTGCTGCCTTGTGGCCAGCTGAGCTGGCACTGCACACATATAACAAGTTATATTAACCGCACAAATGTAAATAAGCCTTGTATAAGTTGTGTATATAATAGTGCTATATTTATCAAAAAAATTATACAAAAATAGTAAACTACTGTATACCATAGAATACAGTCCTTGAAAGAAAACTCCCTAAACTTATGGCCTGAGCATTGGTCCCCACATTTCTGCTCAAATGTTCCGGGTTCACACAAAGAGAAAAATGGCATATATGCGACACGTGTAGGCCTTCGGGTATTTTTAAAATATTTCTAGTGGCCTGACACGTAAATCTGTGCACATAATATTGTTTTCTGACAGTTTCTCCAGGCAGTTTTGTGGTTATTTTTCCATAGCTAGGATTTTTATTTACTGTCGTACAACCAAGCCATTTCCGACACCCTTTTTCCCCCACCGGTATAGAATTATCATTTATTTTTTGCTTAATTCTTTCAAAAATCAATTGTCTGGGTTGATGTGCAATGTTTACAATTTTTTTTTATTTGCAGACGACAGAAAATTTTAGTAATTCTACCGGGTGACAATTCTTATAGGTTATAACACACTAAATAGCCACCACTATATATTCTATATAAAATGACAAGTTTTCACAATGCTGCAATACACACCTAGACCCATTTTAAATTTCTTTAGCTTACATTTTCTTGTAGATCAACATTAATACTGTAAAAATATCCAAAGAAAAGTAGGGGTCATGTTTGATGCAAGAAAAATATTTCTGGTCAAACGGACACACCGTAATTTTTACACTGAAATGACAATCACAATTTAGGGTAGGGGTGTATGAATAAATTTCACATGTTAAATCAGTTTGGAGTCTTTTTTCAACATGCAATGCTACCAGTATGTCAAGTATAGGCATGCAATATGATTTCAACCAATATATAGCAATGATTTCAAGGAAAATCCTTCTTACAGCAAAAAAAACTGAGAACTATTTGAATCCGCCATTATGCGACTACCATTTTTTCATAGGTGCTCAGGCTATTTAGTGTCTGTATGCCAAAATGAAATTAAAAATCAAGACTTTATGTTTTTCCCATAGACTTGCGTTGTAAAATGATGTGACATCCATTTCAAGATGGTGGTGTCTATACAAACGTCATTTGGGGGTTTGCTCACAGTTGGCTACGTCTAATATATTTATTATTGAATAACAGACATGGGAAATTAAAACAAACTTGTCCAAATCTTGTAGGATTTACTTGCTAACATTTCACATCAAATTAAGCAGTTATTTCCGTTTCAGGTTTCCATTTTTCTTCTTCTGAAAAAAGTGTTTTTACGTCGTTAGCATTTATGTAAAATATATACAAATCAAGTCAAGTGCATATCATTGTTTCAGCTATTAATAGAGGTGGGGATAGCAGAGATGCACGCAACCCATTTAACTTATTTTCATTATGTGTAACTGTTATCGGATGGTAACAGTAGATGTTTTTACCATGAATACATGTTTGTGTACTGTTACCTATGTACTCACTATTTTAGTGATCGTTCGATCTTGGTAAGAATATTCTACCTCAATGCAATTAATGATTTAAAATGTACGGTTTTGATATATTTTAATTTGAGACAACGGCCTACATAAGGTACTACGGTAAATCAATTAATAATTGCCTGTATTCTTAATAATAACATAATATCTTTTTAATCAATTCCATCCTCGCGTATTTATTTCTCATGCTTGGTTGTTCATTTAAATCCAAAGTAGAGTGGTGCTATCTGAAAACATTTTTGCGCTATTGATCGACGTGGTAGATCTATAGACGAAATAAAAATATGACCTTTTGAAGGGGTATTTTGTTCTTCAGCTTAAGTTAAAAGTAGTATGTTCAAGCGCGTCAGTTACTTTCATTTTCGATTGTATTAAACACTCGTGGTTTTTCCCCGCCAAAAAGTATGTATACAAAACATTTACTTCTGGTTCTATTACAAAGAACGGGTATGATGGGGCAGTAGATAGCTACACTAGTAGAATTAAAAATAAGGTTACGGAGACTATTTGACATCATTTTGACCCCTTACCCTTAACCTAAACTGACCAATGCTGACCAATTCAAAACACCTTCAGTTTGATGGACGTGAATCCCTGGGAAAGAAAACCTTTGGTTTACTGGATGAAAAAACAAAATGTTTTAAATACATATAATATAAATGAGTCAAAAACAAATATATTATGTAAAAGAAAGGAAATTTACTGATAGTATAAATCCTCAATATGTTACAACAAAGAACGGTAGACTTTTGTTAAGAGCTCAATGTGCATCATGCGGTAATATAAAAACACAGTTTGTGAAACGTACTGGGGGAGCATCGAAGCTCGCCGGAGGAGCAGTTGACATTCATAAAGCAATGTTACCTTTATTACCTAAGAAAGGTTTAACACTTCCAGGATAAAACTATTGTGGACCAGGAAATCCTTTGGATAATGGACCTCCTGTTAATGAACTGGACGCAGTATGTATGGACCATGACTTTTGCTACGACAGTGGTGTAAAAAAGGTATATGTGACAAGCAAATGCTTTCTAACTTAAATAACACTCAATCAAAAACATTTGGAGAGAAAATTGCAAAACATCCAGCAATTAAAACGAAATACAAACTTGGACTAGGAAAAAAGTCTTCAAAAAACGGGAAAAGGGGGTAGAGTATATACTCAAAAAATCCCTTGAAATAACATGGAGTGATGAATTAGCAGAAGAATTACATAAACCAATTAAACGAAAATTTCCCGATATTGATGATACTTGGTCTGCTGATTTAGTTGATATGCAAGCTTTTTCAAAATATAATAAAGGTGTGAAGTACTTGTTAACCGTTATTGACGTGTTTAGCAAATATGCTTGGGTTAGAACACCTAAAAAAACATGGGTAGATGAAGGAAAAGAAATTGATAATAAAAAGGTTGAATCATTTTTTAATTTAATAATAAGATTAACATGTATCATACATTTAATGAAGGAAAAGCTGTAGTAATCGAAAGATTTAATAGGACATTTAAACGGATAATGTGGAAATATTTTACAGCAAAATAATACTTACACTTATTTAGACAATTTACAGGATATGGTTGATAAATATAACAAAACAAAACATTCTAGTATAAAAATGACACCGACTGAAGCGAGTAAAAACTTAAATAAAGGTACTGTTTACTTTAATTTATATGGTAATTTAAAGATACCAAAGAGTAAACCAAAATTTAAAATTGGTGATCGAGTTCGCTTAAGCAAACTTAAAAGACATTTTGAAAAAGGATATACACCAAACTGGACAGAGGAAATATTTATAATTTATGGAATTAATAACACAAATCCCAGAACATACTCTATTAAAGATTTGAATAATGAAATAATTTAGGGTTCTTTTTATGAGCAAGAACTTTTACCAACTAAACAAGAGGTTTTTAGAATAGAAAAAGTTATTAGACGAGACTATAAGAAAAATCAAGCTTTAGTAAAGTGGAAAGGTTATAGTAAAAAATTAAATAGTTGGGTTCCATTTAGTGAATTAGAAGAAATTTAAATTTAAAAAATATATTATATAAATGAGTAATAAAAATCTATTTTCTAACTGAATAGAAACAATAGATCAATTAATTATTCACTTGACTAAACTTGCTGCTGCTTACAGAAAAAGTTCTATATTTTGTGGAAGAGTAAATGCAGGATTACAAATTACAGCAGGTATCTTTGGTTGCTCGGCTGCATTAGCATTTGTTCCTGATATTCCTATATTTGTGGCATTTGCTGGCGCTGTTCCATCAGTAATTACTATATTTATTAATAGACTAAAAGTTAAAGACAAAAAAAGCTATTTTAAAATTACATCATCACAAAATAAATCAACATATAACAAAAGCACGAATTGGAAAAGTAAATAAAGAAGATGAGAAAAAAGTTATTCAGGATATTTTTACAATACTGTTAGAAATGCAGAAAGAAAAAAACTATGCTATGCCTCTTGAAATGCATATGAAGGAATTTAAACTGAACGGATACAGAAATGAAAAAGAAAAAGAGTTATATTAAATTTAGATTGCTGAATTTTTTTAAGTGCGTTTTTTAAAGATTTTTTTCTATAAGTATATTATATAAATGGTTAATAGAAAGGTAGATAAAATGATTATGCCAAAACTATCTAGCACTTTAGGAGAAATAATGAATGAAGATAGAAATTCATATAAAAAAGTAGTAAAAAGAAGAAACGTTATTAAATCAAAACTTGATCAAATAGTTAGCGATGAATATAAAAGACATGTGATTGATAAATTACAAAATGTTATAGATCCTTATCTTTTTGAAAAGAATATAGATTTATTTGAATGGGATTGTGGCTGTTTAATGTCAGTGCCTTCGGCAGTGCCTTTAGCAGAAGAGGAAAGTGATGTACCCTCGGGTACTAAAACCTCTGGTTTTAAAAGATCACGTGATTGCCCCAGACCAAATAATCATCGAAACAATTATAAAAGAGTTATTGCAACCGATTGTGGCACTAATGAAGAAAAACATATAAAAGTATTTACGCAGCATCTAAAGACCTTGATATTAATTTTGGGTTAATAAAAATGTGCTGTGAAGGGAAGAACCGAGTAAAAAGTGGAAATTTGAAAACAAATGGGAGAAAGTATAAATTTAAATATTTTATTTCTTCTTAAACTTTATTTTTTAATTTTTAGTTTAAAGATGTTTTCTTTCTAAATATAATATATAGATTTTCTAAATATAACATGTAGATTTTCTAAATATAATATATAGATTTTCTAAATATAATATATAGATGGCTGTTAGAAATTGAGAGGTCTTCAAAGCGATATTTTAAGAAATTTGAAATTGAAATTGAATATAGAAATGATCCAAAAAATCAATTATATTTAACTATAGAAGACTCATTTGATATTCTTGAATCTCAACTTGAAACTTTAAAAGGTATAAAAATAAATGTTGTTTTAAAAATAACTCTCGCAAAAATGAGTAAAACAGATACAGATACAATATATAAACCAGGTTATTTTCAATCAAAGGCTTTAATTATTATTAATACAGACGAGATAAAAGACACTTTACGTCAAGCCTTTGATGAAATAATAAATAGAATTGGTAATTTGATTTCAGAAGGAAGTGGCTGGAGAATAGAGTCAGTTGATGCCCATTATATAAGTAGATATAAATATACCCCGCTGGCTGCTTCTAGTTATTTAGAATTACCAAAGCAATTGCAGAATTCAAGGAAAGGATTGATAAATATAAAGAATGATGATAATGAATGTTTTAGATGGTGTCATTTAGCTAACAAATTTCCTGTAACAAAACATTCCGAAAGAGTTTCAAATTACAAAAAGCAAATAAAAAAAACTTAATTATAAAGGAATAAAATTTCCTGTAACATTAAATCAAATACCTAAGATAGAAACCCAGAATGATATTTCATTTAATATATTTGGTTATGAAGATAATAATGTTTATCCATTGTACATATCAAAATATCAATATGAAGAACACATGTTGTTAATCAGTAAAGATAAGATAAATGACGACTGTAAGTCACCAGGGACCTTGGTCCATCATTATGTTTGGATTAAAGATTTTAATAGATTAACGTTTAACAAAACAAAATGTAAAAATAAAAAGCATTTTTGTAAATCATGTTTACAATGTTTTTCTGAAGAAAGAATATTAAATGAACATATTCCAAATTGTTTAGCTATCAATGGTGTTCAAGCTGTAAAAATGCAAAAAAGAGAGAAAAAAAGGAGATAAAGTATATTTTAAAAATTATCACAAACAATTAAAAATACCTTTTGTAATTTATGCTGATTTTGAATCAATAACTAGAAAAATATCAACTGCTTTACCATCACCTGAATCTTCATTTACTGAAGCATATCAAAAACTTGTTGTTATGACGATGAGCTAAAGCTCTTACCTGACGGGCCTCAATATACTAAACCAACACAAGTTTACAGAAGTCCTGCTGCAGTTTATAAGTTTCTTGAGAAAATGTTTGAGGAAGAAGAATATTGTAAGAAAATATTTAATAAAAAATTTAACAAAGGTTTTAAAAATGTCTAAAAAAGATGAAGCTTTTTTAAAAAACAAACCTCTTGTCATATTTGTGGAAAAGAATATAACAAAAATGAAAATCTAAATGAGGACAACAGTCCCCAAGGGCTAACGCTAGTAAGAGATCATTGTCATACAACGGTAAAATTTAGAGGAAGTGCCCATTCAGAATGTAATATTAATTTTAGACTAACACATAAAATTCCTGTTATTTTTCAGAATTTAAGAGGTTATGATGGTCATTTTATTATGCAACAAATAGGAAAATTTTAAAAATAAAATAAATGTTATTCCTAACAATATGGAAAGATATATGGCAATTATGATAAGTGATTTGATTTTTATAGATAGTTTTCAATTTATGTCTCAATCATTAGATAACTTAGTAAAAAATATTCCAGAATTTAAGTACACTTCTCAACAATTTGACAGCGGTAAAATTGAATTATTAAAAACAAAATACATTTATCCATATGATTACATGGATTCATTAAAAAAAGTCAAAGAAACAAAATTACTTCCTAAAGAAGAATTTTATTTAATTTTAAATTCTAGTGAAATCAGTGAAAATGAATATGAGGATGCTAAAAATGTTTGGAATAAATTTGAAATTAAAACAATGGGAGAATATCATGATCTATATTTAAAAACTGACGTATGACTTTTAGCTGATGTTTTTGAATATTTTAGGAAACTGTGTTTAGAATATTATAAACTTGACCTTTGTCATTACTTTAGTAGTCCAGGTTTAGCTTGGGATGCAATGTTAAAAATGACTAGAGTAACTCTGGATTTAATAACTGATATTGATATGCATCTTTTTATTGAAAAGGGACTTATTGGAGGAATTAGTTACATAGCTAATCGTTATAGCAAAGCAAACAATAAATATATGAAAAACTATTTAAAAACTGACGTATGACTTTTAGCTGATGTTTTTGAATATTTTAGGAAACTGTGTTTAGAATATTATAAACTTGACCCTTGTCATTACTTTAGTAGTCCAGGTTTAGCTTGGGATGCAATGTTAAAAATGACTAGAGTAACTCTGGATTTAATAACTGATATTGATATGCATCTTTTTATTGAAAAGGGACTTAGAGGAGGAATTAGTTACATAGCTAATCGTTATAGCAAAGCAAACAATAAATATATGAAAAACTATAATCCTAAATTTAAATCTAAATACATTATGTTTCTCGACGCCAATAATCTTTACGGATGGGCAATGTCTCAACCTTTACCCTCTGGAAATTTTAAATGGGTCACCCAAAAACAATATAATAAGTTAATTGCAAAAACTAAAACTAACTTTATAATTGTTTGTTTGTTTTGGGTTTAACGCCGTTTTTCAACAGTATTTCAGTTATGTAACGGCGGGCAGTTAACCTAACCATTGTTCCTGGATTCTGTACCAGTACAAACCTGTTCTCCGCAAGTAACTGCCAACTTCCCCACATGAATCAGAGGTGGAGGACTAATGATTTCAGACACAATTTCGTACTTTATATTTGAGTGTGATTTGGAATATCCAAAAGAACTGCATGATCTTCACAATGATTATCCCTTAGCTCCTGAAAAAATACTCATTCAAGATCAATGGCTTTCAAAAGGCTATTGGTACTTTGCGAAACGGAACGAAACGAAACGAAACGGAACGAGGGGCACCATATGGGGGGAAATACAAAATCAAATTTAAATTTTAAAAATCAAAATATTATAGTAAATTACATGAACCCTGTATCAACATCAGTTGTTGAATGATGTATAATGTCCGATGAAACTAACGATATGCAAAACACCAAGTATGAAACATGTTTTGTCTTGTTTCGTTCCGTTACGCAAAGTACCATTACCCACACAGGTATTGGTATTTTGCGAAACGGAACAAAACAAACATTAAAAGGGGTTAGATATATCGGTGAAAAGGAATAAAACCCTATCTTTTCTTTGATATACATTCATAGTAGTTAAAAGCATAACACTGAATGATTATAAATGCATACATCTTTTAACAAGCGCAATAGTATTTGATCTAGAGCAACCCTGTATGATGTACCGGATATATATAAAGTCTTGTAAACATAAACTGTCGAATGATGTATAATGTCCGATGAAACTCATGATACGCAAAACATAAAGAAATGAAATAGATTTTGTCTTGTTTCGTTCCGTTTCGCAAAGTACCAATACCCACACAGGTATTGGTACTTTGCGAAACGGAACGAAACAAGAAAATTTTTATTTATTTACATGAAATATTTCAGGAATTCATGTCTAATAAACGTTTATGTTTGCGTGTACAATAATGGTCAAGCCTGGATCTGCAAGTCATTATTTTCAAGTAATTGGCGACTGCTTAACAAAGCCATATCCGGAAATCACTGGTACCATGTAACCAACTATAACCATGTACATAACCTATGTACCTTCATAGATACATGTACCATTAAAAGATACATTGACATGCAATAGAGCCGGACATATGAAATACTCACTTATGGTTGTATGCATGTATGATTGCCGAGCCTGGAAAATTAAGTCGCCTTTTTATGTTTAGAGATAATAGGACAGTTTGTATGTTTGTAAAGGAAATACTTTTTGCATATTTCCTTGCACGTAACTGCGTGTTATAAAATCTGATTCTCCTTCAAACTTTTTTTTTGATTTGTAGTTGCCAGCATCTTTAATTACATAATACATATATATAACCAAATTAGCATTTCCTCTCTCGTTCCGTTCCGTTTCGCAAAGTACCAATACCCACACAGGTATTGGTACTTTGCGAAACGGAACGAAACAAGACATTTTTTTATTTATTTACATGATATATTTCAGCAATATCGGATAATCATTTACGTGTGTAAGTTTGTATAACTGTCGAGCTTGGATCTGCAAGTTATCTGCAAGTTATCTTTTTATGTGTGGAAATTACAGACTTGTATGTTCGTGAAGGGAATACTTTTCGTATATTTCCTGGCATCCTTTATTTTTTTTAGCTCTTAGTTGTCAGCATCTTTTTATGTGTGAAGATTACAGGAGAATTTGTATGTTCGTGAAGGGAATTTCTTTTCGCATATTTCCTTGCATCTACTGCGTGTAATGAAATTTGTTTCTCCTTCTAACTATTTATTTTTAATTCTTAGTTGTCAGCATCTTGAATTACATAATCGTATCTAACAAAATTAGCTTTTTCTATCTCGTTTCGTTCCGTTTCGCAAAGTACCAATACCCACACGGGTATTGGTACTTTGCGAAACGGAACGAAACGAGAACATTTTAATTTGTTTACATGAGATATTCAGGAATATCGGATAATCATTTATGTGTATATTAAGTTTATAGTGTAACCGTCGAGCTTGGATCTGCAAGTTATCTTTCTACACACTGTGAAGATTACAGGAGAATTTGTATGTTCGTGAATGGAATACTTTTCGCACATTTCCTTGCATCCTTGCATGTAATAAAATTTGATGCTCCTTCTATTTATTCTTAAGTTCTTACTTGTCAGAATCTTGAACTAAATTATGCATATATAACCAAATTAGCTTTTTCTATCTCGTTTCGTTCCGTTTCGCAAAGTACCAATACCCACACAGGTATTGGTACTTTGCGAAACGAAACGAAACGAGAAAATTTTAATATATTTACATGGAATATTTCAGGAATACATATCTAATAATCGTTAATGCTTGCATGTACAATAATGGTCGAGTCTAGATCTGCAAGTCATTGTTTTTCAAGTAATTGACGACAGCTTAACAAAACCATATCCGGAAATTACTTGTACCATACAGCACACTATAACTATGTACATACCTATGTACCTTCATAGATACATGTAGGCCTATCCTCATAAGATACCTCGACCTGCCATAGAGCCGCACATATCAAATAATCATTTATAGTTGTATGTATGAATAATTGCCGAGCCTGAATCTGCAAGTCTCCTTTTTATGTTTAGAGATGATAGGAGAAGTTGTATGTTTGTGAAGGGAATACTTTTTGCATATTTCCTTGCATATAACTGCGTGTTATAAAATTTGATTCTCCTTCTAACTATTTTTTTTTTAATTTGTATAATATATATATATAGTTGTCAGCATCTTTAATAACACATATACATATATATAACCAAATTGGCCTTTCCTCACTCGTTTCGTTTCGTTTCGCAAAGTACCAATACCTGTGTGGGTATTGGTACTTTGCGAAACGGAACGAAACGAGATCGGAAAAGTTAATTTGGTTATATATGCATTATGTAATTCAAGATGCGGACAAGCAAGAATTGAAAAAATAAATAGGAGAACCAAATTTCATTACAAGCAGTTACATGCATGAATCGAATATGCAAAAGTTATTCCCTTCACAAACAAACAAATCCTGTAATTTTTCACAAGTAAAAGGCTTATTTGCAAATCAAGGCTGGACAGTTCAACATACATACACACATAAATGATTATCCTTGGAAGAGTCTACCGATATTTCTGAAATACTTTATGTAAATGAATTAAATTTTTCTCGTTTCGTTTCGTTTCGCAAAGTACCAATACCTGTGTGGGTATTGGTACTTTGCGAAACGGAACGAAACGAGAGAGGAAAGGCTAAGTTTGTTATAGACATGTATAATTCATGTAATTAAAGATGCTGACAACTACTGTAACAAATAAAAAGATAAAGTTTGTTATAACTTATATAATTTATTTTATAAAGATGTTGACAACTACAAATAAAGATAAAAGGAGAATCAAATTTTATTACACGCAGTTACATGCAAGACAATATGCAAAAAGTATTTCCTTCACAAACATAAAATTACTCGTACAATCTCAAAACATAAAAAGGCAACTTGCAGATCCAGACTCGGCAACTATATAAACATACAAACATAAATGATTATTCGGTATGTCCGGCTATATTGCATGCCTATGTACTTCACGAAAGTTCATATACAAGTGTGTGTAGGTATGTACATAGTTACAGTGTAATGCAGTAATTTCCGATTATTGTTTTGTTAAGTTGTCGCTAATGGGAACCAAATTTCATTACAAGCAGTTACTTGCAAGACAATGTGCAAAAAATATTCCCTTCTCGAACATACAAATTCTCCTGTAATCTTCATACATACAAGGATAACTTGCAGATCCAGGATCGACATTTATACATACATACACAAATAAACGATTATTAGATATGAATTCCTGAAATATTTCATGCAAGTAGATTAAAATTTTCTCGTTTCGTTCCGTTTCGCAAAGTACCAATACCTGTGTGGGTAATGGTATTTTGCGTAACGGAACGAAACAAGACAAAACCTGTTGAATACTTAATGTTTTGCGCATCAGGAGTTTCATTTTATATTATACATCATTCCAAAACTGATGTCTATACAAGGTTCATGTAATTAAATATTATATATTGATTTTTATTATTTAAATTTGATTTTTTAATTCCCCCCATATAGTGCCCCTCGTTCCGTTTCGTTTCGTTTCGTTTCGTTTCGCAAAGTACCAATAGCCTTTCAAAATACAGTAAAAATATTAAAAAAGAATTTGAAATAGGAAAAAGTAATATAAAAAAATTAGTTCCAATTTTAATGAAAAAACAAAATTATGTTGTTCATTATAATAATCTTGAACTATATATGAACAGTCAGGATTAAAAGTAACAAAAAACACAGAATATTAACTTTTGACGAAAGTCCTTGGTTAAAAGGATATATTGATTTTAATACACAAAAAAGATCTGAAGCAAAGAACTCTTTTGAAAAAGACTTTTTTAAACTCATGAACAACAGTGTATTCGGTAAGACTATGGAAACTCTACGCAAAAGAATCAATATTATATAAGCACATGATGAAAATCTTATATTGAAGTATATAGCAAAACCTTCATTTGTTAGTTCAACAATGTTTAATAAGAATTTGTTTGGTATTCATAAAATAAAAGAAAGTATATCATTAAACAGACCTAGCTATGTTGGAATGTGTATTCTAGATTTATCTAAGTATTTGTTGTATGATTTTCATTATAAATACATTAAGGAAAAGTATAAAGGTAATTGTTAATTATTATTCATTGACACTGATTCATTATGTTATGAAATAAAAACCGAAGATGCATATAAGGATTTTTATAAAGATTCAGAAAAGTTTGATAATAGTGATTACAGTACATATTCAGAGTTTTATTTTAATTACAACAAAAGAGTAATTGGAAAATAGAAAGATGAGGCTGCAGGTATTCCCATTGTTGAATTTGTTGGATTAAGAAGTAAAATATATTCATATTTATTAAAAAATGAAGTTAACATTAAAAAATGTAAAGGAATAAAAAAGCGTGTTGTTAAGAAAGAAATAGTACATAAAAATTACAAAGATACTTTAAATACCCAAAGTAACCACATCTTTAAAGTTATTCGTTCTAAAAAACACAATCTTTCCAGTTATGTTATTAATGAAATATCTTTATCATGTTATGACGATAAAAGATATATTCTTGATAATGGTAAAAATACATTAGCTGGCCACAGAACCATAAATTGTTAATTGAATATTTTTAACGTTTAAACCATCTATATAGATTATATCATTAATTTTAAATTGATCAGCATAATTAATAGAAATAGGTTCATTTTTTTCGGTTATTTTTCACACTGTAACTTTGTAGAATTTTATTTTCTTTGTTTTTTAACTAGATACTCCCTTCTCCTTTAGCTATTTTAATTGCATCTATAAGAATAATTAAAATGCAATTTTTTCGGATTGTTACATTATTACCATTTTGAACTAAACCAGGAATAGCATTACCAACTTTCCATTGAAATAATCCAGCAGCATTTTCTGTTGCAGATGTTAAAAACAAAGGAGTTTTTTTTTATTTTGCCGGTATTCTATTTTACTTACTTTTTCATTTATATTATCGAATATTCCCATTATATAAAAAAACAATGAAATAAATCAATTAACTAGATTAACCAAATAGAATCTAACATAACTTCCTGGTTCTATAGTATATTCAATAGGTGTGTTTTTTGAATTTGGCCAAATTGTAAATGTTGTTCCTTTGCTTAAATTAATTTCATTTTTTTTCTTAAAAACCAGTGTTGTATTTTTAACCTCAGGTGTTATAATCTCAAGTCCGTTTGTGCGATCACTATTCAAGTTAGAATAAAACTCAAAACTTTCACCAGAATATTCAATGATAATATTCATTTCAATTATGTAATCCCCATCTTGTTGGATTCGAAGAAAAACACCCTCTTTTGCTTGAATAAATCTTTTATAATCTGTAATTTTTTAAGCTCGTATTCCAAATAATGCATAAAAATCTCTGGTATTTGTCACTTTTTGTGATAGCTGTTTATCTTCAAAATCAAATCTTCCTCCAAAATAATTTTTTATATGTAGTTGTCTGCTATTATAATATTCAAAAAGAAACACTTCACGTTTTACTTTTTCTATTTCTTCTCCTACTGCTTTATAATTTTACTTCAGCTAAATCATCAGAAGCAGACAAATTGTCAGCAGTATTTTTTGTTCTAGCTATTCGTGTTTCCTGTTTTAAAAAGCATTTTTTACTTTTGTAATTTCTTCGGCATTAGTGGAAATTGCTTCAGCATTAGAGGTAATTGATGCTCCTTGTTTAACTAATTTTTCAACTACAAAGTCAAGATCATTCTTTTTTTAAATTTTAGATTTAAACTCGTTAATATCTTTTTTGTAATACTTCTGTAAGTTTAATTAATTCCGCGTACTTTAAATTCTGACGTGTGTCAACAATACTAATCAAGTCCCGAAGTTGTTTCTTCAAATTTTCTGAGTTAGAATTTAAGTTAGAATTAAACTCTTTTCTAAGGTTATTTAATGCTGTGTCATGATCATCACCTCTTTGTGAAGCTGCCTTTTCAAGTTCAGATTTATATTCTGCAAATTTATTTGAAAATGTGTCTAACAAATCTTGATTGTTTTATGTTATGTCAGTATTTAGTTTATTTATTTTTGTTCTGATTTCTAACTGGTATATATTTTGTACCTTTTTTCGGCTTCAGTAATCTTGTCTTTTAGTTCTTCGTGTTTAATCATGCTATCTTTTAATTCCTGAACTTGATTGTATAACATTTCAAAATTGGTTCTGAATACTTCTTTTATCTGACCATATGTCAAATCAGATTTCTCTTCAAGTTCTTTAATAGAATCAGTCATAGCTTTTATTTCTTTTTCAATTTTACCTTGTAACTCAACTATTGCTTTTTCATTGTTTTTAGAATCTTTTTTTAATTCTTCAATATTCTTTACTTCTTCTTCTAGTGTCTGTTTAATACTTTTGATATTTTCAAGATTATAGTCTTCTATTACACTTTGAATTTTTTTAAACACAAACCGTCTTGAAACTGCATCACCGGGTTTATCTGGATTTCCTAGGTTGATTATTTCATTACCTCCAATATCTAATTGTCTGTTCATTGTGTTATCAAGTTCCTTATTTTTATGAAGATACGAGTCTATGTCCTTTTCAAGCTTTTTGAATTGTTTTTTAGTAGCATAATCACTTAAATCAATATTAAATTTAACTTTACTGTCGGGTTCACTAATTTGTTTGACATCATTAAAAACTCCCATCTATATAATTTCCGTAAAGTTTTTTCTTAAAAACTTCCTTGGTTTGTCAACATATAAGAAATCATATTTTTGTTTTGTTGCATTATTAAAAGAATCACGATTTATATTTTGTTCATTACAAATCATATCATTTTCCTTTTTACCTAGACTTTCAAACAAAATATAATGTGAACAGTTAATTCGAATATCTTTTGGTGTTTTATAGTAAGACTGACTTAAATAAATACCAGAACAGTTTTTGTGACGTCCTTGAATAAAGTATTTTGTTATTTCATTTTGAATCTTTTTTTCTTCACATATAAAATCATCAAATATTACTACTTTTTGATCTTCTGATTCAAGATTCTCACAAGGTTCAATTTCATTATTAGAAGTATTTCATTTGGATCTACTTTAATTCTTTTTGTAATTGTATTTAAATGATTAATTAAATCCTGATATTTAGATTGTTGAAGGTTTTTAGCATATAGATATAATTTATTATAATATATAAGAGGTTTTCGAAGCATATGCATTAATGTACTTGTTTTTCCTGATCCGTAAGATCCACATATTAACTATTAAAACATGAATTTGGCATAAAAGGATATTGCTTAATTTGCTTAAAATTATTAGATTTATCACCATTGTATCATAATTTAGAATTTCCATTATATAATATTAAATTATCTTATATTATTTTACATTATTATATAAATGCTAGCAAAACTTAAAGAAATGAGAATAAGAAAAAACTTAGTCGGGCAAAAGGTAAGAGATTTAAAAAACGATATAATGAGAGAAAAAAATCAGAAAAGCTACTGGCCGAGAAATGTATAGTGAAATTTATAAACCAATTACAGAAAGAATAGAAAGTCAAAAAAGAAGAATTGTCAAGACAATTAAAAGCATTACCTGAAATTGAAAAACAATTAGCATTAATTCCAAAAAGTATTTCAGAAGATTTAGTACAAGGTATTACTGAATTAACCAAAGGAATACAGGAAGCAAAAAAATCCAAAATACAAGCAGAATATATACCAGTAGATCGGGGAGATGAACCTGTTGAATGGATACCTGAAGATTATGGAAGAGAAAAGATGGAAATAATCGAAAAACTGTTACCACCAGAAAAAATAATGACAAAAGAAGATATTAATAAATTATCAAAAGAAGAAATTAGTGAATTAGAAGAAAACTATGTGCCGATATATAGGGAAGACGGATCTATTAGATTGTTATCTAAAGAAAAAATTAAAAAACTAGAAGCTGAAGAATTTCTTGAAGAATCAGAAGAGGTATATGAATTGGACCCAAATGAAGGTGTTAATTTAGACTTATTAGATAAAAATAAATATCCCACGCCGCAAAAAGTTTTTGACTTATTTCGCAGCGGAAAAATAACTGAGAAATGTGTAAAAAACATTATGGCAAAAGCAGAAGAAGATAGAAAAAAACTAGACGGTAAAGCTACTGGAAAAGAAAATAAGAAAAAAACCTACAAAAGCTGAAAAATAAAAATAATAAAAGATTTAAGAAATGAAGCAGATAATATGGCGAATTATAAAAATTCGCTCGATGATATTATTAGATCAAAAAAGTATAAGGAATAAGACAACGTAATACATATAAAGTTTCAGCAAATGGACAATATGGTAATTTATTGATTCATCTTAATAAACTTTAGGGCCAAAATAATTTGATTGCTAAGGATAAAAAAACTGGAAAAGAAGTTATTAACGTTAATGTAGATAATGATTTAATTGATTTGGTTAATAAAAGATATAACAATTATAAAAAAAACATTCAATACTTTCACGGAAAATATTTAAAGAATTAACAGAAAAATCAGGATTACCTATCAATAAAAGATCCATGAAATTTAAAAAAGTAATTAGGGGTCAAGGTTATGACGTTTGTCCATGTAATCCAGAAGAATTGATTAATGACTTAGAGCTTATTTGTGGTAATACTGAAGCTGGAAATAATAATGAAGAACTAAAAAATGAAGGTATTAGCATAATTGATGTACTATTTAAAATGAATAAATTGTTACCAAAAGAACATGAAATGTTATATAAAAAATATTTTTCTTAAATATAAATGGAACAAAAAATAGTGTTAAGTTCTGAAGCGGTAAAAACGATTATAAAAATACTCCAAGCGATTTTACAGTCAGATTCAGTCGTTCTTTAATTTTAGATAAAAATAAAACTTATGCTGTTGGTTTGGATAGCATAAATACTATGACTTATTCTTGGCATAATATTAGTGATGAATATGACAATAAAAGAATTCGTTATAATAATGGTAAAGAATTGAAAGATATCATATTTACAAATGGTTCTTACAGTTATATGGACATCAATAATTATATCAGGGAAGCACTAATAGGCAATGGTGATTTTGAATTTGATAAATCAGACATTGCCCCAATAAGTTTGAAATTTGATTTAAGTAGTTTTAAAATCCTAATTTCAATTCATGATAATTTTATGTTGGATTTAAGAATGTCAAATTTTCATACATTGCTTGGATTTGAGAAAAAAGCTTTGAGAAATACCGAATGGGGAACTACGACACTAAATATAACTAACTCTGTGGATACAATTTACATTCATTGTGATCTTATTAATAAATCACTTGTTGATGGTAATTTTAGTGATATTAGCTATGCTTTAAGTACTGCAGATTTAACAAGAGCTTATCCATTTACAAAAGAGCCAAAGAGAGTCGGATATTCTGAAATTAATAAAAATGTTATAGATTCAATAAGAATATATATTACAGATGTATTTGGTAGAATAATCAATTTTAATGGAGTTGAAACAAGTTTCACATTAATTTTAAAAGAAATATAAATATATAATGTACAAAAAAGTTTATGACAAAAATAAAGTCATACTTATTTATGTTGATGCTCAGACCGGAGAAGAAATTATACAAGGTTCAGGTATCTTTTACACTTTAACAAAATTGTTTTCATCTTCTGTTGCATCTTCAGTTAGTAGTGCTGGAAAAAAATCCTTGAAAACTGCAGGAAAATCTGCCCTTGAAAGTGGAAGAAAAATGATTGGAACGGAAGTCGGAAATTTAGCTGCTAATAAAATTACAGAAAAAAATTAAAAGTTATAAAAAAAACCCTCTAAGGCTCGTACTGACGTTGGTAATTTAATTGCTGAGGAATTACAAAAAAAAACAAATAAAAATTCAAATGAAGATTCAGATAATGATGATATTGATATAAGAATAAATAGATTATTGTTAGGTTCCGGAGCTTTAGCTCCTTATGGGCTTAATGTCCGTTCAGGAAGACGTGAACGTATAAATAAATTAATTTATATAAAAAAAATATAATATACATGTTTAGAACAAAACAGTATTGTGAAAGATATGAACTAACTCCTTTTCAATTAGATACAGCTTTAATATCCGTCATGGGAAATAATGTTAAACAACAAAAAAAATGGGTATCACTTTACAATTAATGATAGAAGTTCATATTTTGATTGGTTTAATGGTTATTTTGAAGTAAGTTTTAAAGTTAATAAACTTGCTAATGGTAATAATTATGGTGGTGGAGATCAAATTGCTTTAATTAATAATGCAGCTTTAGTAATTGATCAGTTAATAGTTAAACAAAATGGAAAAATTGTCTATGATTGTAATAATTTATACAAGGTATTAAATGTAAAAAAGTTAGTTGAACTATCTAATGATTATGCAGAATCAAATGGAACAAATGAATTTATTTATTTAGATAGTAGTGCTAGTGCTGAAAGCAGGGATGACCAAGCTACATATGATAAAGGTTTACTTTGAGAAAGGGAATAATCTATTGTGGTAAAGAGGTAAATGCTAAAATTCCGTTAAATAATTATTCATTTTTTCAGGGTTTGGAACAAAACATATTACCCCCATGTCAAGTCCAAATAACGCTTCAATTAACAAATGATGATGCATTAATTTACAGAGCTAATGCTGCTGATGCAGGTAGGGTAATTGTAATATATGTAGATATATGAAAGCAACAAGTTGGAAATACATTCGAGAAATGATAACACAGTCAACAGATACACAACAGACTAATATAACTTTTAGAATAACAGCCGGTGTAAAAAAACCCGAACATGTGTTTGTTTATTTACAACGACCTGATAAAAGTAATTCACAAGAACATAATCTACATTGGTTAGATACATTTAAAGTTAATGCAGCAAATGATGATTGTAGGTTAGAATCTTGCCGTGTTGAAGTTGGTAATGGTGTTTTTTATCCCGAAACGGAATATACAAGTATATCAAGAATTTATGATGATGTTCTTAATTATTTTCATAAACAAATTAATAAAACTACTGGACGTCTTTTAACTTTAACAAATTTTAAAAAATTCTTTGGATTTGTTCATTTTAACTTAGAATTTAAAAGGGCTAGTCTCGGGATACCTTTGATTACATCCCTTCTTAATGGAAAAGGTATACAGATTAATTCTCAGCGAAGACCTTACAGACGAATTCCTATTGTAAAAAAATAAAATTTATAAACAAACCAATTTCTCACTTTGAAACAATGGGTAAAACAATTGAAAATTAAAAACTTTAGTTTATACATAATTTATTTTAGGTCGATAGTGAAGGAAGTTCTACAACTTATATTAATCACTCTCGACACCTCATTCCTGATGGAATCCATCGCCACGAGGGTATGAGAGAAGAGGCCAGTTTCTGCCCTTTTAATGCTGAGCGCCAAGCAAGGGAGCCACTGGTACCATTTTTCACGTCTTTGGTATGACGCGGCCGGGGATCGAACCCACGACCTCCCGCACTCGAAGCGGACGCTCTACCACTAGGCTATCGAGGCGGTTTAAAAACTTTAGGGGTGTATTTAGTAGAAATAATCTCCCAAAAACATCAATAAAAACGAGAGGACCATGGTCCCCGGTGGCTCGCTGCCGTGTGGAATTATAAATTTGGATGACTGTCGGGCCTGGAACACATTGGGTTTGTTATGTAAATAAAATATACTTTGACCCGTTCGGTTTACCACCATAAAAAGAAGTAATCAAATATATACCTGGAGTAAAGTATAACAACACACAATATCAAGACAAAACAAGTGTATTATGTGGTTACTATTGTTTATTTTTCATAAAAATGTTACAAGATGGTATAAACATTTATGATTTATTGTATAAAATACTAAAAGTTAACAATCAAAGAGCAAATGAACAAATAATTATTTCCTATTTCTCATCTCAATACAACAAGTGATCTAAAAATAAACGTGAACATTGTACACGGAAGTGACGTAATACATATAAATTCCACTAATGCTAAAAATAAACGTGAACATTGTACACGGAAGTGACGTACTTAAAATCAACTACTTGTAATCTAAAAATAAACGTGAACGTTGTACACGGAAGTGACGTAATACATAGAAATTCCACTAATGCTAAAAATAAACGTGAACATTGTAAAAGGAAGTGACGTACTTAAAATCAACTACTTGTAATCTAAAAATAAACGTGAACTTTGTACATGGACGTGACGTAATACATAGAAATTCCACAAATGCTAAAAATAAACGTGAACATTGTACACGGAAGTGACGTACTTAAAATCAACTACTTGTAATCTAAAAATAAACGTGAACATTGTACACGGAAGTGACGTAATACATAAAAATTCCACTTATGCTAAAAATAAACGTGAACATTGTACACGAAAGTGTTGTACTTAAAACAGTTACCAATTCATTTCTATACATATTTCCTCAATCAGTTTCCTTTTTTTTATTAAAGTTCCAATATTTGTACTACATTTTAGTAAATTTTGATGTTTTCAATTAAATCATAAACAAGAACAAGGTGTCGACAATATGAATCTGTGTAAGGTATACCTTTGTTATGAAGATAAAGTCCTATAGCACAATCCTTTGGGCAAGTTGATTTTAATGTTTTAATTATGAATCCAAGTTTATATGTACAAAACACAGTATTTCGTTTATTTCTGCATATTTGTTGATCTAAATTTTTAATACTTTCAACACATTTATCAATATTTGAAATATCCACATCAAAATTTTCTATAACTTCTCCTTGTCCAAATGATTTTGTAATTTCTTCTGCTAATTCTTTCTTCAAATCATTTCTTGTATGTTGTTTACGTCGAGGTCGAGTTGCATCCGTTAGTTTGGTGTAATATTTTGTATAAAATAATTCAGTCCATTTTACACACATTTCATCTTGTTTGTAATTATTCTCAAGATGGGTGGTCAAATTTATCAAATCTCCCAAAAGTTCTGTTGCTGTAATGTTATCCATTTTAATTCTACTTCTTTCCGTCAAATAAGTTAGCCGTAATAATGTTACTTCCTTGTATAAAACACTTGAGGCGCAGGCGAATGTAAACGCAAGCTTAACTGTACTACCAACTGATTTTCCATTTTATAATAGTTTAAACACGTCGCGAATGTTCTAGATGTGGAAGCGAAAATCAATAGGATTATTCGTCTGCTATACGTTTAACTGTGGTTGTTTATTAATGTACATCGCGCGCCACAAATCGATAACAAGCCTTAAGTGTTAAGTTTCCTTCCGGATTTGTAATGAAATATATTTTAACTAAAAAAATATATTTTTATTTTGGAATTTATAATTTCTTCACTTTGTTAAAACCTACGGTTTTTCATTTGGTTTAAACCAAAGGTTTTCTTTCCCAGGGACTCACGTCTATCAAACCGAAGGTTTTTTTTAATTGGTCAGCATTGGTCAGCTTAGGTCAAGGGTAAGGGGTCAAAATGCGGTCAAATAGTCTCCGTAACCTTACTTTTAATACTGCTTACACTGAAAATTCCGCCAAAAACGCGTTGACAGCGACAAAATTGTGTTTCCGATAAAAGTGATTTGCGTTCAAACTTCATAGATACTCAGTCGAAAATTTCGTAATTGCAGGAAACTTTACCATTCTGTATATAACTAGCCTATTAAATAAAAATAAACTCTGGCAAAATTGACGGTACTATTACTTGCCACAAGTTGTAACTAATACAAAATGTACACAGAATATCAGTGTGGTCGTGTTTACGCCGAGATATCGTCACATGCCAAATTAATTTTCATTGTATATATCATACGGAAGCTCATGACGCTTCAAAAATGCGTTGACCAAATGCTTTTAACGGCGGTACATTTGTTGGTTTTCTTGGTGTTGTTTTTTACGCTTGGTTTTACGTCACATTGACACAATTTAGGTCATGATGGCGACTTTGCAACTTTTAATGGCGGAATAAGACTCTAGGTGCCCCACCGGGCATTATTCCATCAAGACTATATATTTTTCGAAAAAGCTTATATATATATTGCACAGTTCCTGTCTTATTTGTTATGTGCAGCGCCACCTGGCGGTACCTGCTTTTATGACGGAAAAGTAAGTTTGTCTGCCATTATTAAGTGGAAAATGGTCCGATTTTTTCCCCGCCTGCTCACAGTTTTTTTCATATTGCAAGTAGCTAAATACTCAAGAACCAATTTCCAAGCTATATCAAAGCAATTGTTAAAGGAAATCGCACGTTCGGAGCGATGAAATAAGTACTAAAAACTGCACCTCAATTCGCATATTTCGTCTATTATCAATTTTTGAAAGTTTTTATTTTTTGGCATTACATTTTTAAGATATGTTAATTAAAAAGTGAAATGAAAACGATTTGTGTTCACGATAAATTTGTCGCAAATAAAAAATACGGCGTCTGACGGGACAGCAAAACGCTACGTCATGACGTGACAGTGCATTTCTATACACATTTTAACGTGAAATGCACCTAAGTTGAAGTTGTTGGGTTCCGTTATAAAATTCAGCATATTCATCTTATGAAGCGTATATTACTTTTTTGATATTTCTGAAAATTTTTCTCTGCAGTCTTTCAAACACAACCATTGACGTCCATTTTGGATGAAAAATGAGTTCACGTCCGCCAGACTGTTTTCGTAAATCGCTGTATTCATTCAACAAATATCGATTTGCTTGTAACTCATCATATTTTCATTTAAAAATGTCTTTAAAATGGTGTATAATTTGTGGAGATATTTTTAAACGTTAAAGTCGATATTTACGTTACAGTGACGTAAGAGCGACGTAAGAGCGACTAATATGACGTTGAGTTTTGAAAAAATATTTGCTTTAATATTGTCTCATGTAAAACTCAAACGATATCATTTGACCAAAAACAAACATGATGATGAAAACTTTATTTTCCGTCGACTGAAATAATAAAATTTAACATAACACATAACTCAGAAAAAAATACTAATCGCCGGAGTTAATAAAACTATAGAAAATTTAAAAAGCCCTTATATAATTATATAATTTGTTCGAATAAACATTATTAATTCACTTCACTTACTACAAATTTTACGTTTTGGAAATATTTCAATTGTTTGGTGAGTAGTCGGACATCCCGATTTCGGATATACTGCATCCTGTGTGAATAACAGCGGAGTAACAGGGTATATTTGTTGTAAGGAGGTTGTTGCTCTGAAAAAGTGCAATTATTTAGCAAATTGGCTAGATAGAAACACAATCCTTTGCAAAGAGGTTTTAGCTTTCCAGAGATGTGTGTAAAGAAAGGTTATCCTTGTTTTCATAGACACATAATAGAAACATATTCCATATATAATATATTTCCTAACATTAGAAACCTATCAAACATCACAAATACGAGTAAACACTAAATATTCCATGAAATAAAAAAAAGACTTTTTTGTTTTTGGGTAAGCGCTATTTTCTATATTACGGTGGGCAGTTAAGCTAACCAGTGTTTTGCTTTTTATATTTTTATACACGAGCATTTTTGTGTTTTACATGTCATGCCTTTTTGTTTCCATTACGTGTGTTAGAGATTCACCTGGAGGGGTTACTTTTATTTACACTGTCCCGTGTCTTTGGAACATGGTGGGGGTAAGAGTGAGGTTGGGTGCGCACCATAAACCGGTTTAAGCTCCCCAGTGGTGTTTTTGCCACTGACCGTTCCAAGGCGGTGCCCAACTGTGTTCCTTTGTTTGTTCGTTTTGTCCTCTTGTGTAGGCGTTGTGTGTGTGCGCGTATATGTGTGTGTGTTCCTTTGTTTGTTCGTTTTGTCCTCGTGTGTTGGCTTTGTGTGTGTGTGTGTTTGTGGTGTGCACGTCTGCGTGCTGTAGGTTTCGTTTTGGGGAGGCTGCGATTTTGGTACGTGGCATTCCCTGTTTGATATTTGTCTTTGTTTTTTTTCCTTGATTCTGTATTCTCAACAAGTAACTTCCAACTTCATCGTTATCTTTATCTTCCGAGAAATGTACGTCCATCTCCGAAATTTAGTGGGGGCTATAAACCGTGTTTACTATAAAATCGATAAGACTTTTACTATTGACTTCAATTGAAAATAAGGGTGGTTATATAAACGGTTCTAATGGTAAGTGAAATAATAAACTTACAATTTCTAAAAATATATTATCATTTAGAGGAAATTGGCTAGATAGAAGCACAATCCTTTGCAAAGAGGTTTAAGCTCTCCAGTGATGTGTCTAAAGAAAGGTTATCCTTGTATTCATAGACACATAATAGAAACATATTCCACATATAATATATATCCTAACATTAGAAACCTATCAAACATCACAAATACGAGTAAACACTCTGCTAAAAACAGTTAAATATTCCATGAAATAAAAAGAAATACTTTTTTTATTTTGGGTTAGCGCTATTTTCTATATTACGGCGGGCAGTTAAGCTAACCAGTGTTCCTGGATTCTATATTCTCAACAAGTAACTTCCAACTTCACAACATAAATCAGAGGTGGACGTATCGAACTTTCTGTACTAAACGCGACTGCTGATAAGCCTTATTTGAAAAATCGATAATCTTATAGCTTTGATCGTTATCTTCCGAGAAATGTACGTCCATCTCCGAAATTTAGCGTGGGCTATTAACTATGTTTACTATAAAATCGATAAGACTTTTACTATTGACTTCAATTGAAAATAAGGGTGGTTATATAAACGGTTCAAAAGGTAAGTGAAATAATAAACTTACAACTTCTAAAAATATATCATCATTTAGAGGAAATATTAAATCAACGATTGCCGCCGAAGCAAATTCGTTATTTTAAACCATTTAAAAGATATAACGAATGAATCGAATTTATCCTTCTTTATTTAATGTGTCAAAAAAACGATAATACCGATTATTGGAAAAATTGAAAATTCAATATGGGACGAATGATTTCGGGCACGTGCCTTCAATCTCCTTCCCGGGGATCGAACTCATGATTCATAGATCTGCGCTCCTACTGAGCTAAGTCGGTAGGATAAAAGAAAAAGATAGAAAACAGCGGTTGTGATTGAGATTCGCTGTTACTTAATTTCTATGGAGCCATTATCTATATGGGCGACTCAAGAATCGTAATTTTGTACGGAGGACCGGCGGCTCAAACTTGCAACCCCTGGTTTCGTATTTACGAGATATTAGGATTTCTATACTAGTAGGTGTATATAAACATAAAGTTAAACTCCTGTTCAAAATAACCGTACAAAGAAAGCAAATAACTTTGTAGATTTGTAGAAACAGTCTAATGAACAGATTCGCCCGTTAGTCTGACTTGGATGGCCAAATATAATTGATAAGAAGGGATATAAAATCATAAAATATTTAATGACCCGCGGGTCCCTTATAGATAGGCTTCGCCGATTTCCGTAAATCAACGAAGACAGTGTCACGTAATGAAAATTTAACTCCGTCGAAAACCACAATGGCTGATTGGCCGTGATAGGATTTTATCTAAAGACGTAGAATACGTAGATAAACGTAGAAATTTACAAATAGTTTGCTTTTCTCTGCCATTTCTACAAAAATACATTTATGTTATCAAATTACGCCTGTTGTTCAAAGTAAAGGCAGTTTACCAGAATATGCGATACGGATATGCTAGACATGTTGTTGTTGTCTTTCTTAAAATAGATTTAGCGTGGCTTTTTGTACGGTTCCGTACGAACAATTCATCTACATCTGCACGACAGTCCCAACAGTCAATAACTGACTATGACTGGGAGGCGACTGTCTGGTCGACACTTTGATTATTAAGCTGCTATTGAAAACACAAATTAGTGTGCAATATTAAAATCAGTACTACTGTATTACAAGTTAAAGGTTAAAAGATGATAAAAAACCCATATATTTCAGGTTATAACATAGTAATCTAGACCACTCCTGAACTCGTTAAGAGTAGCACTGGATTTTACATGATGTGGTAGGTTGTTCCAGAGTCTAATGATTCTAGAAAAAATGAGTTCGTGTGATAAGGTGTGCAAGGGGAAGGAATATGAAAGTTTCTAGTAGGTACTGGTAATCTACAAAAACAATGGAATGATGGATTTTGTATAAAATAATTAGGGATTTGAAATTTCTCCTTGTTTCTAACGTTTGCCATTTAAGTACAGTTACCATTTCTGTGATGCTTGATCTACAGTCATAGTTTATTAGAACATATCTGGCTGCAGCCCTCCGAACTCTTTCAATTTCATACATGTTAGATTTTTTGCAATGGATGCCAAATAGCAATATTCCAATTATAGGTGAACATATGTTTTATACGGAGTTTCTTTAATTTTTATATTCAATATTTGTTTGAACATTTCTTTTCATAGGGTCTTGTTTGCCTTGTTTGGTACATTTTATAAGTGATTTCCAGTTAAAGTCCTCACTGATGGCTCACCTAAATATTTAGCATTTTAAATAGATTTTAATTTATGGATATGTAGCTTATATGAAAAAGCAATGCTTTTTTCTTTCTTTTCTTTTTTTTTTTTTTTTTGGGGGGGGGGGGGGGGGGGGGGGGGGGGGGGGGGGAGCGGGTATCCTAATCACTTCGCACTTATCAGAATTTAACTCCATGGACCAAGTCGTTTCCCAAAGTTCTAATTTATGGAGGTCCTACTAGTGAGTCTCACAATCATGCATGGTATTAATAGTGAGATAAACTACTGTATCATCAGCAACTTTTAAGTGAGTCTGACAGGTCACTGATATGTTAGGAAAAGGCAAGGCCTAAAGGCATACCTTTGGGGTACCCCTGACACCACAAGAAGTATATCTGATTGATGGCCTTTTGTGTTCGTTTTTAAAGGAAAGATTTAATCCATTTGGATGTTTTCCTGTCTATACCTAATTAAAGTAGCTTGTAGACCAAATGATTGTGATCGACTCTGTCAGACGCTTTGCTTAAATCCATTACTATAAGGTATGTCTATTTACCAGCTTTAGGGTTATCAAACTTTTCTTGATTAAAATAAATTACCTGTGATTCACAACTGTGCTTTGAGCGGAAACCATGTTAGAAGGAATTAAGCAAATTTTATTATCTAGAAGATTCATAATATTTGATACTAAAACATGCTCCGTCAGTTGGACGCAATGCAAATAAGAAAATAGTCCTGTAATAGCTGGTTTTGCTTATTGGGCCCTTTTTTGTATACATGGTTATCAAGTCTTGTGGAACACTGCCAGTACCATGTAAAGACATGTAAATTTTTGTGTCATTTTATAGAAGAGCAGTATTTAAGTTGTGGGCGGAGATAGGTATTGTAAGCAGTTTCTTTTACTTTCCTGTTGTTTGTTTTGACATTCCTTCTGATGAATCTAAGTGAATTATTTGCTTTTGATGTGATGATATCAATATGTTTTGACCAACTAAGATCTTTACTTAGTGTGACGTCCAGGTATTTAGCAGCGTCCCTAGTTTTAGTGCTATATTATGGAGTGTATAATTGTAGATGATTGGTTGTTTTTTTTTCTTTCGAGTAATCCTCAATACCCCACACTTATCCGGATTGAACTCCATACATAAGATACAGATATACTGTCATGATATATGAATTGTGAATACGGCTCTCCCCATTGAATAATGAAGTAAGATAATACATAAGATACAGATATAGATAGATAGACACTCTCTGAATAGTGTCAATAATTATTTCCAGTCTTATCAACCGAAATATGAAGGAAAAAGTTAGCATATTACAGTCGTGATGTTCAAAGAATGATGGAACACCTATAGATGACATGTTTGTTATTCACAATTACAGTCATTGATTTATTGCATATAAATCATACGATGACAACAATATTGCACCGTACGATTAGCCACTTCCTTTAGCGTAGTTTCCGACTCCTTACGGAAATGTTACGGACGTATCGGAATGATGGCGGTTGTGTCACTGAAATCGAAATTAACATTTTTATATCCCCCTCCATCGGCGGAATCTATCAATTTACAAGTAAATTTATCCAGCCAATGTCTTCTTTAACGGAAGTTTTATACGTTGCTGTAGAAAAATGACCCCCGTATTACATTCGCTACGGAATCTAATAGGACCAGGATTATAACTATAATAATGGCAGAAAAACTTAACTTTTCCGTGATAAAAGCAGGTGCCGCTAGGTGACGCTACACATAACACGTACATTAGAGAGGAACTGTGCAAAATATGTATGCATTTTCGAAAATTATAGTCTTCAATCAACATTCAGACCAAATTACTTTAATTATGTTAATTTTTTTTATTTATTTTTTTTTTTGGTCTAAGGTATGGAGCCACCTTAAAAGTATTTTTTATGCGACTACACACGTCGTTTGAAATATTTGATGATTTTTTTAAAGTTTAATTTTTGTGAGATACGACTGAATTAATAGATCTACTGAACATTTTGTATTATTCTTGAACTTTCTATGTGGCATTTATTTATCCAATTGTATTACGTGAGTCGTTGTAAACCTGATTTCAATGTTAGCGAACGTATATCCTTTGATGATCTTTGACAGTCTTTAATAATTTCGGGTATTCTAACCAACATTCATCTACACTAATCAAAATTTCGAATTAATCAATATAACGTAATAGGATTGTTTGTTTTGTTGGTGACAGAAACACTTTTTTTTTCATGTTTTTCTTTTAAATTAGCAGATCGTTATGTAATAAAGGGAACAATTTGTCTCGGATCTATGTCTGGGCAAAAACTTAAAGAAACCCGAACCATCCCATCTAGTCCTTTGACTTAAATTTTATCCACATAGTCAGACTGGCACAGTCGCAGCTAATTTACTTTACCCTCTTTAAATTCGGGGGTCATTTAGCTTCAATAATTACTAAAATAATTGTCGTTGGGGTAGCTATGCGTAAGAGAGCCCACATATCGTGCAGCCTATGCACTTGATCGCTCGAGATATTTAGTGAATTGTATGACATAATAGAAATTCAGCGTTTGTAAACCCTCCAGTATTCACGGTGGGGGGAGAGGGGAATCCTACATATGTATTCCCAAATGGGCACCGCTTATGTTATATGTTATGCCTCCGGTAGTACATATGTGGTAAACATTTCATAGAAAAACAGGTGATATTTTTATACGTGATTGTATTTTAAGAAAATGACATTGTTTTGCAAAAAAAAAAAACAAAGACAAATACAAAACAGGGAATGCCACGTACCAAAAACGGCGAGTAGATTATATTACTATACATTAAAGAAAGAATTAAATATATTGGACTGAAACTTCACAAAATGATAGAGGCCATTGATAGGGAGTGCAGTGTCAAAAAAACATAGATTTTATCTAGACTAACATTCTGACCAAGTTCCATGAAGATCCAATGAAAAACGCAGTCTGTTGACTGTTAGATCTAAATAATTTTGTGAACACCTTAAAGACACTGACCTCCAGATTTAGCTAAACATAATCTTTCTTTCAAATTGAAGTTTGGTCATATTATTAACATGAGAATATGAGTTTTTATTTCTAAAATATTATAAAAATTCCAAATCAAGAAAAAAAGATGACCGTCTCGGGAATCGAACCTCGGAACGCCGCGACAATAAAGACATTTTCCCGTCGTCGTGACAAATACCGCTATAGCGGAATTAGTGTATTATGACTTCAAAATATAGATATTTATAATCGAGACAATTTACCTAGAGTAAAGCGTTTCAAACGCTTTTCGATTTTCATCGTAAAAAGTAGTAAAAAGAGCAAATTCCCATGTGCTTCCGTAATATATAGTTTGCCAGTAATTACGTTTTAAAGCCTTCTAAAGAAATATAGCATTTATTTCCAGATATCTAAAAAATTTAATTGTTTTTTTTTGTGAACAATCTGGAGGCCAGTCCCTTTAAATATAAGTGAGCATGGTCATTAAATTATGAAATCTATCCTTTGGCCCTAAATTTCCCTTCTTTGTGTGATTAATTCACCACCCAGGCGCAGCTATTTTCTGATTTTATGACCGAGTACCTTGCAGTATATACTATATAGGCCTAGAATGTGGAGTTGCGGTATACATGACACAATGCACAATGAAGTTTAACACAAGTAAGTGCCAGGTCCACAATATCATATGTAGTGGAGAGGCCGGGCCAATAGTTCTGTATGAAACACCCTGACCCTAAAGTATTCATTACATTTTATTTTTGAGAGGGTTGCCCGAGACACAGATATTTGGCTGTATAACTCACATGCATGATTTATGGACAGACAATTTCCACAGGTAATGATGCAAAATACCGCCGAAAAACAAAATATAGAGAGAGAGATAGATAGATAGATAGATAGATAGATGGCCACATGAACGGGTAAAACAAACATGAAAAGAACACTTGGTTCAAGAACATACAATTACGCAGACCGTATTGGCAACTAATGTACTATAATGCACTAAACTTTACATGTATATTTCCGACTCCTAACTGTTCTAAAATGTTCTAAGGCATCTAATATAAACTTAAAGCTATATTTGTTTCTAATTGGCTGGAGGTCACAGGGTAACCCTTTAATACACATGTATATAATATTTGGAAAAGTGTAACACATACTTGGTACGTTCGTTTCTTTATCTAGGTACCATTTAAGCTCAAGATCTGCTGAGTTTTAAAAAATGCAGTGCACCACATATGTAGCCCATGCACAACATATGTATCTTATTCGGTTTTTCGCCCATAAATATTTTTCTAGCAAAGTGATTGCCATATAATTTTTCTCTGGGTGGGATTTAGCAAACGGAAGGTTTCGAGGGCGAAATTTAAGCAGGCGCAGGGCAATAACAATATATTTCCACCTGTTGATAAAAATGTTGCTAATTTTCAGTCTTACCGCTTCACGGAGGATACGTTTTTCTCCGTCATTTCAACAAATACAGGTAAGGTAAATGCACTTACGTGCTTGGTAATGTATACTCGGTTGCACTGCATCGCGATATTTTGGCTAAACAATGTCATTTTCACAAAATTAAATCACAAATAAAAATCTCACACGTTTTTCTGTGAAATGTTTACCACATATGTACTACCGGAAGCACAACATATTTTAAGCGGTGCCCATTTGGTAATACATATGTTGGATCCCCCGTGACTAATGAACAACACCAAGATATTTAAACTTCTCGCTATGTCAAGCTGTAGTGAAATATTCATTTTAGTGAATCCTACCACCTCTTCTAAACACCAAACTTTTCGTTTTCTGGGTGATTTCAAAAAGCTTCATTTATAATTTGCTAATGAAATCAAGTGAACGCTGCAGGCCATCAGCTGACCTTGAAAATTATATTATGTCGTCTGTATATAATAGTAACCCCAACTAAACTGTTCCTATATCTATGCCTTCTACTCCTTTTAGATACATGCTAAAAAGAAAGGGAAATAGGCACTCCCCTTTTATAACCCCTAAAGAACACGAGAAGCCGTACTTTTTATATAAAAGTCATTTCTTGATATCAAAAATTCGGTTCTTGATATCAAGAATTATTTTTTGATATCAAAAAATGATTATTGATATAAAGAAATGATTCTTGATATCAAGAAATCGAATTTCTGATATCAAGAAATCATTTCTTGATATCAAAAAATTAAAGTTCTTGATATGAGGAATTCGATTTCTTCATATCAGAAAATCATTTATTGATATCAGAAATCAAGAATTCGATTTCCTGATATCAAAAATTCATTTCTTGATATCTAAAAATACGGACTATTTTTTGTTTTCAAGAATTCGATTTCTGTATATGAAGAAATCATTTTTTATAACAAGAATTCGAATACTTGAGATCAAAAAATCGATTTCTTGACATCAAAAAACGTGACTGGTTTTTTGATATCAAGAAAAGATTTTCTGATATCAAGAAATGGAATTTGATATCAAGAAATGCCTAAAAAATAGTAAAATGGCGCCCCATAATTACTACTGTATACATTGATTTAACTCTAATTGACTTAATAACATCCAATATCTTTCCTGTAACACCAGATTTGATTAGTTTATACAGTAAAATATCCCTGACGACAAAATCAAAACTTTCGTGAAATTAGACTGGTCAGTCCAGTGCCAGTATAATGTGACTAGGTGGTCACGCGTCTCTCGCGCGATATTCCAGTGAGGCAGCACTATAAAGTATGACATTGTGCTCAATGCTACAAGTAAACATCGTCGTTTATATGACTGAAAAAATCTTGAAAAAGACGTTAAAACCAAACACACACATTTTTTGTGAATTCATCGAAAGCGCAATAAAAAATCAAAAAAATCATTGTATAGACCATGAGAAATATTGGCATTTAAAATATTTGTTGCTGGGTTTAACGTCGCTCCGACACAATTATGGGTCATATGGCGACTTTCCACCTTTGATGTTATTTAAGTCGATTCCAGGCAAAACTGTATTTGATACGAAATCAACAGGCAGAAACTTAACGTTTATATCTATAAAATCTAATTCAACAAAATCATTTGCTTCACCAGTTCGGCTATTCATGTCCCTAAAATTATGAAGGAACAACTATCGTTTAAGTCGCTCTGTATTTGGACCATAGTTTCCATTATTCTTTCATAAATGCTTACATCGATATATGCTTAACGAGAGCTACCTGCAGGAATCATAAAACGTTGGTACATAAATAGATATGTTTCAGAATCAAATTTTATCTAGATATCTGAATCTGATTGTCTGAGTCGTACAGTGAACGCGTTTAGCAGTAGAATTCTTAACATAACACGCTATTTCACCGAGTTCTTTTTACCATTCCCATTTTTATCTGTTCTGTGTAAGCAATATAATTCAAATATGTCAACTGACATATTAAATAAATCATTTGTCCAGGTTTCTGTAAAATACATGCATTCATTTTAGCGAACATCTTTTTCACTTCCTCATTGTCAAGTTTATTTACATTTTTGGTAATCAAATATTGAATATGTAGAAGTGCAAATTAATTGCTAGATCATCCTTGGCTTCTTATTCGGTGTCGTTGGGGCTTTGGAAATTCGCGTTCTGTCAGTGGTCTTTGGTTAAGCCCATCTCTTTGCTCTGTGACTCTGTGTCATTTCTCATGCACGTGTTGCTCTTATAAGGACCTCTTGTAGCGACGTTATTACCTGTCCAGATGGTCAAGGCCCGTGAGAGTTCTGTTAAGACCACCATTTTGCTTATTGTGATAAAAAGCACTAGTTGGTTCCGTCGCGGCAAGTTTTTGATTGGCTGAATTAGGTTCATTTGACATGAAACTGCGTGTATCCATGATAACTCTGTTTGAACTGAATACACACTTTTGTTTTCTGTATATTTCATCTTTGTGTTGTGTCTCGGGACAGATGTGTCTGTCACGGAAACGTTCTAATGGGTCGGCCAATTAGGAAAGTCATCCGCTATACCACGCACGCCCCTTAACAACTAATTTTGCAGGGTATAAAAATTTAGTATCTTTGCCGTATTAGGTTTTCATAGTTTTAAACTGACCCTATAATACATTCCTACCAGCAGCTATTTCATTCGGATAATTTCTGTCTATCCCATACCTTATATCTTTCACCTTAAAAACCTGTTCTAATATGTGTTCTCAGCAATGTACTCGCGAAAAAAAAAGCATTTATGGGACGTCTCGGAGCCTCTGTTTTACTTCTTGCCCTACCTATCTCAGCACACATTTTTCTTTGTGCAGAAATGTCTAATCCAAGATAATTTTTAAAAACTTGACTAAGCATATCATAAGTGTTTTCAATTCGCAGTTCGTAGAATATTGAATTACATGTATTACGCTGGAAACGTGCATCCAGGACAATGCTGTGAAACCTAACTGTTTTAAGTAAGCATCGCTCACTAACTTTTGACGAAAATTTCGATTTTCCGAGCTCCCAGGCGTTGGAGTTCATTGTTTACTACAAAGAAGGTCCTGTACTCGAACTCGAGAGGGATCCGTTTCTCATTTACCACAGAGAGGGATCCGATATACATATACACCATGCATACATTGTTTTGAAAATAACGTCTTTTATGAACAGCTTGATGAAACCTACCAAACATGGTCTGTGACCAGTCTGACTAAAATACTTGATCTTCTAAACGAAGATCTGAGAATGACCCATTCACATTCGTCTTCAGTATATTTTGGATTTCCGATATTGCATTTTTTTTTTCGCAAATCTATTTTTATTTGAACCAATCAGAAGACTTGTTTCAACAAGCATTTGGCTGAATCATCAAAATGGCGTCGAATGTCAAAGGGTGAGACAAATGTGTAGTCAGTCCGGGGCTCAAACCCGGGGGCGAGTGCCTTACCGACTGAGCTAACCGGCTGTCTGACACCTTACGTGACCAAGTCCGTACCATGACATATGATTTCTCTCAAAACACGAGGGCGTAGTCGCGATGTGGTCGTCATAAGAATTGTAAATATGAAAAACCAGGCTATATATAGATTTTTTAACTTTCTACTTTCACATACAAAATGTTGTAAGTAAGGCTCTGATTGGCTACCGGAAGGGTCGTCAGAACGAGGCTATCAATAGCACGTCTTCAGATCCTATGTTCGTAGCGTTAATTGGAGATATACTTTATAGTCAGATTGGGTCTGTGGCATTTCGTACATTCTTTTCTCAAGTTTATTCAAATAGTTCAATTTTAGGGACCAGCAGAGTTAACGATAGAAAACAAATACTTTAAACAACTGCTTTTCATAAACCAATCGGAGAATCTTCACCTTCGCCAAACTTAGGGAAGTTGCGTCATACAAAAACATGAAAAATTGAACAAGTAACGTCCTCGCTTGGTACTCAGCATTGAGAGTATAGCTCTAGGCCAAATTAGCTGGCAGACCTAAATATAAAACAAACATTTAAAAACTTCTTGATGTTATCTTTCATGATATAGTGTTTTATGACATATACGTAAAGTCAAACGGTCAAGTTCAAGTCAGTGGTTTATATGTTTCCGCATTAAATTGGAGGGGGGAAGACATAGTGTCACCCGTTTGTAAAAGTGCATCCAATCGTCCCTCCGACGGATGTATGTGCAAAAAATCGTGTCCGGCCTATACACGTTGGTGTGCAATGTTGGTTTTGAAATAAATTGTCACAAATAACTACCTTAACAAGATGGCATGTCGCGTACAATGTCCAAACCCTACCTTAAAGGTCAAGCTTACACTTAGATGTTTAAGTTTAGAAGTCAGTTTTCTTGTTCACTCTTAGCTTTTTCCTGCGTTCATATTTATTCAGATAACTTTGTGCAATAATTTACCAAAACAAGACGACGTGCCCCTCTTGTTCAAGACCCATAACCCTACTTTAAAGGTCAGGGCCACACTGGGTACACTGTTTAATGCCATTTTTTCTTGTCTGCTCTGTTACATTTATTTGCTTACATGGATATTCAAATAACATGGCATAAACATTTACGATAACAAGGAGAAATGTCATGTGCAAATTTAAATTCAAGGTCAGTGTCATTCTTAGAGGTATAAGATTTTTCTGCTATTTTAACTTTTTATGCATTTATGGATATTAAAATGACTTGGCTCAATTATTCACCATACTGAGAAGAAGACTTGCCACTAGAATTATAATGCAATCTTGTTTTTATTCTTAAAATATTCAAATAATGTTTTTGATACTTGGTTCAATTGTGCACTATAAACTTTAGTGCAACATAAGTCCATCTCAAGAGAGACTTATTTTGCACTGATATATTGTAAAGATTTGTTAGAAAAGTGCTCAAGATAGTCTGATTCGCAAATAAAATAAAATTGCTCTTAAAACCCTTAAGAGATGATTAAATTGAAGTTTATCTTGAGATAAATTTATTAGAAGAAATTTCAAAAACTTAAATCGTTTTTACATCATTAATAGCAATATTAATATTTCAAACATACTTGAATAATTTTTTAACCGTTATTCATAATTAAATGCAAGAAAACATTTATGTTTTAAGAGGTAGAAATTTTTGACTGACATTTTTCTTTAACCCTTAGCATGCAGTCTGACCATGATCTGCACTGTTCGCTTTTCAGTCAGAATCTTTTTGGTATGCACCCCTTTTAACAGTTAATGGTGCTGTCCAAATTCAAAGATGGACAAGTTCATTATAGAAATTTAGCAGGGTAAGGGTTAATAACATTTAATCAGTGTTTATATTACTTTCACATGGAGATCTAGAGCTGCCGACTATTATTATGCATTCCAGTGTATTTCATATAAAATAATTTTTGCTTGGTTACCCATGTACCAACTAGTACTCGCATAACAATTGAGTACATGTTACTTCACAATTAAAGTTGTTAAATTTGCTTGAAACACAAGATAACAAATGTACAGATTACAGTAAACTCCACTTGTAACGATATCGCTTGTACCGATATACCGCTTGTAACGATGCTGTGGTTGCAGTCCCGACTCGAGCATTCTATATTTCCTTTACTTTGATTCAGGATGTACCAATATCGCAGGTAACGATATTTCGAATGTAACGATTTAGCGCTTTTCAGGTCCCCAATGCATTGTTTTCCCGTTTAATGAGATAATTATGGTTTGCGAGACGGTGTGAACTTGTGACAGACGTTTACGAGTAGTCGAAAATATTACCGCACTAACTATTCAATGAACTGATAGTCAAGTCAAGTCAAAATATTTATTGGCATAAACATATATACATGTTTTTCGCCAAAAGCTATCATTTTGCGGTTTTCTTAACAGAGGTGAATTGAAAAGCATGACAATTTATAACAAACGTGGCAATACTATCGATAGCATGAAACTTGTATGTACCGTATTAAATCATATTAACTTAAATTCATAAAAAATGAAACCATACACAATACATCATATATCGTAACTGCATCGAACAGTATAATAACTTTACAGTATATATTAAAAACAAAGACAAATATCAAACAGGGAATGCCACGTATCAAAAACGCAGCTTCCCCAAAACGAAACGCAGACGCGCACACCACAAACACACACATACATACACATACACTCGCACACACACAAAGCCAACACACCAGGACAAAACGAACAAACAAAGGAACACAGTGGGGCACCGCCTTGGAACGGTCAGTGGCAAAAACACCACTGGGGAGCTTAAACCGGTTTATGGTGCGCACCCAACCCACTCTTACCCCCACCATGTTCCAAAGACACGGGACAGTGTAAATAAAAGTAATCCCCTCCGGGTGAATCTCTAACACACGTAATGGAAACAAAAAGGCATGGCATGTAAAACACAAAAATGCTCGTGTATAAATATATAAAAAGCAATCCTTTAGAACCAAAAACGCATGTACTCAATGCCTTTTCAGAAGACAGAGCAACAAGAGAAACACCCTTAAGGGCCCAAAGAAACAGACCAGAAGACAGATATCAAAACAGTTCAGTCCTGGTAGGATTTAAAAACTGCTTATCATAGATTCCTCCCCCTCTTCCGTCAGACACAATCAAAGAGGGAAGCGTAGTGTCCAACTGTAAACGGGTTGAACACTAAACATGCGGTATGTCTCAAAACAGTTGGGTCGTAACCTCTTTTAATAAAACGTTTTATAATTTTACCAAATACATTTGGAAAATTACCATGATCCAAGATCTTACGGAGTTTGTAAACCACATCCCCATAAAAACGGGTTTAGAAATACCTTCTTGCAGAAGTGTCTTTAAATTACTATTGAATTTTAAAACTAAATCAGAATTACGATAGTAAAATTTAGCAAAATATTTACGCAATTTGTAATAACGGTAGCCTTGCTGAAGAAGTTTACTTGTAATATATTGATTACGTTCATTGAAATGCTTGACATGACTACACGCTCTGGCAAACCGAATTAATTGAGAAATATATACCCCATAAGATGTAGCCTGAGGTACATCCCCATCCAAATGGGGAAAATTTACAATACTAAAATTAAAATCATCCCTCTTGTCATAAATTTTGGTATGTATAATATTGTCATAAATAAAGTCAAGTACATCAAACATTATCATTTCTAGCCTTCATAGCAAGATAAACAAACTTCGCCAGCTTACCTAGAACAATTTGTTTTATGTAGACATCAGTTGTCTGAATTTTGCCATATTTGGCCATGTATAATAATATTTATTCAAAAGACTTGATCGTCGATAATGTGCATACCAACAAAAAATGAAACTCTGATTCGACTTGATTCAAATTACATCGACTACATACTCTGTCAGATCTAACAACATTTCTGTAACGACCTTCTTCTATTTCTAAATTATGTGACGAACATCTTAATCTTGCTAAAGCGTTTCTATGAGCATCATTATTTATCATACTTAAATAGTTTCCTTGAACAAAGGTTAACTTAAATTGTTTATAATAATCCAGTTTAGTAGATGAATCAAGTTCAGCCAACCATTGCCGTAAATGCTGGTCATAAATCCTCTGGACTACTGCATTAACATTTGTTTCAGATATTCTCTCATAATTCCACGAAAAAAGAAAATCCAAGTTAATTTAATAAGTTTCTCACATTAACTGACCAGCTACTTGTAACAGTGTATTATTATGTCCTTGTGCTATCATTAATTTGTGCATTAATGTATTAGGCATGTTCATAATTTTGTACCAGTACTTAATAATTCTAATTTAACTTATTACATACATAGGAAATATACCAAATTCTCCATATACTGCACTGCTACATGTTTGCTGCTTGACACCAAGAGTTTGTTTAAGAAACTTAAGGTATATACGTTCTATATCTGGAGACTTATGGAAACCCCATATCTCAGATCCGTAACACAATATCGGTAATACTATAGAATTGAAAAGTTGTATCTTGTCAGTAACATTTAAACTAACATTATCAAAAGTGAGTTTAGAGAAATTAGGGCTTTTAATGCCTGCGTAGATAACGCATTTTGAGCCTGATAGAAACTACCATTAAAAGACAAAGTAACACCAAGATATGTAAAAGTTTTAACTTGTTTCAAAAATTTATTGTTATATTTCAACGATACATTAGTTTCCCTATTACCCTGTCTAAAAACCATAACTGTAACTGTTTTGTGTGAATTTACTTCTATACACCATTTACTGCAGTAATTATATAATGTATCTAACAGTATTTGTAACCTTGCTCAGAATACGAAAATAAAGCAGTATCATCAGCAAATAATAACAAATATATTTGTATTTCATCTATACAAAATGCATCAATGTTATCATAAGTTAACTATTCTTGCAATTTATTGACAAACATTATGAATAGAAAGGGAGATAATGGCTCCCCCTGTTTTAAGCCTATATAACTATCAAAGAAGTCGGTTAATGAACCATTGAATTTAACACATAATTTAACACTTTCATACATACTTCTAATGTTTAGCATTTTACATGACACGCCCATATCTACTAATTTAAACCAGATACCATTTCTGTATGTTAAATCAAATGCCTTACGAAAATCTATGATTGCGGTGTACAACTTTTTTTCCCGCTTAACAACCTTATCTATAATAGAATTAAGTACAAAGATACAGTCAACGGTGCTTTTACCTTTTCTAAACCCATATTGGTTATCTGTAAGTGTACTATTTACTTCAGACCACTGACGTAACCTATTATCAAGGATTATCGAAAATATTTTTGAGAAAATACTTGTGAGAGAAATACCTCTATAATTATTTACATTTCCAGGATCCACTTCTTAGGAACAGGGGCTATAATTGCTTTAGTCTATGAACTCGGATAAAGACCATTTGTAAAAATATGATTAAACAATCTACACAAAGTTGGTGATAATAAATTATTGCTTTCAATAAATATCTCAGGTAAAAGTAGATCATAACCTCCACTCTTGTTTCTGTTTAAAGAAGAAATAGCTTTAGACACCTCAGCTATTGTGATTTCTGAGTCAAGCATTTCAACATGATCAAAAGTTATGTCATCTCTGTTTATAAACTGCTCAACATCATCATCAGCAAATACATCTTCTTCACTAAATAAGTTCTTTAGGGACTTTACATTTAGAATTCTTATTCTTATTTCATTCGAAAATAATTTAGGAGAATGTTTTGATAAATTATGCATTTTTTTTAGCCAGATGAAATTTTGTCTTAGCTCGCCTTTTGGCTAATCTATACATACGTCTATTGGTAACTAAATTTTTCTCTATCTAATATAGATTTACTATTTGCATATAATCTATTTGCATTTATAAAATTATTTCTTGCTTGCTCGCAGCTCCGGTCAGACCATTCACTTTTATATGTTCTTCTGTATTTATAAGTTTAATAACTTTCGTGATGTTCACCATAAGTATCATATGCATTTTTGTACAATTAGTTAGATATAGAGCCAACCCCAATATCCAAGCTTAAATTATTTTCGGTAACATTATTTACAATCATTCAATATTTGGCAAATCAGAATTAATATGTTCTCTAAATGTGTCATTAAACTATTATCCCACTTTAATTTCTTTACAGTCACCGGCTCAGTACTGTTTTCACGCTTCTTACTATAACATTACAAATCAATACGTATAGGTACATGTGAAGAAAATAAAAACGTATCATGTACTACAAAATTACTTATAATGGGAAATAATCGATATGACATCAATACGTAATCTATAACACTATTACCGGTACTTGACATATAGCCTATAAGATAGGTAAAATTACCAACTCCGTAATCTTGACCAAGTCTAAAGTTAACAATTTTTGGATCAGAGCACAAACATAAATCTATAAGCTTAATACCCGATGAATTAACCATTTTATCACAGGTAACTTGTCAAGGTTATAGCTAGGTATATCGTTATCAACGGTATGTATGTAGCGTTCATAAATGTCCGGAGACTCTAAAATGTCACATTTTTCGCCGCATCGCGAGTTCAAGTCTCCCATTATGCCAACGGAACCCATACTAGAGTATTTTCTGACATTTGTTTCAAGAAGTTCAAAAAATCCTACTTCATGAGAATGAAAATATACAGAGTTACTTGGAGGGATGTACATAAAGCAAAGATAAATATCGTCATCATTTCCAAAGAAAGTGTTTAGAAGTTTTATCCAGGTTACTCCATTACTGTCTATATCCATAATCTGAACTCCATCTTTAAAAGAATCATTGAATAAGAGACAAACTCCCCCGTGCCCTCTTTTACTAGTACCAAGTAAAGATTCAGGCGTAGGAACCGAAATAGATTCGTATCCTTCGTGTTTAAAGCTTTCGTGGGTACGCTGCCACGTTTCACGAACTTAAAAAAAAAAATGAAATCAAATTCGTATACAAAGTTTAGAAAGTCTTCGTCACGTCATCTAAACATGTTAAGCTTTCAATGTTCCATGATAAGAAGCTAAGTTCATACTTTTCAGTTATCCTAACTAAAGTTTATAAGGACATTACGGGCGGCATCATGGGGGCATTTTGTGATGGGACATACAGTTTATTGTTAATAAAAAGCTTATCACGAGGAATGCCTTTTTGTTCTCTTTCCTGGCTTCGATCATCACCGGGATTAAGTCGCGTCTACGTTGCTGAACTTCCTGGTAATATTGCTCGCAAACGTGGAGGCTAGTTCCCTTCAGGTTAACATTTTCAATGCATTTTTAACCACCATTTTTGATGCTGTATCCTTGAACTTTACAAGTATGGGTCTAACTTTACCAGATACTGGATTTCCAATCCCATGAGCGCGATCAATGAGCACTTTATTTTCAACATCAGGATTTTTTTACATTTCTGCACAGAAGTAATGCACTTTTTCTTCACAAATATCATATTCAAATACTGGTTCCTTCCTACAAACATCTGAATATAATACCCTGTGGGCACTATGCAAAGCTTCATTCATGGACTGACTTTCCTGCATAGGTTGAATGTCGTCTGACTGTTGAATACCACCCGTATTGCTGACACTATTCACGGACCACTCACCACCAGAAGCGTTCGAATTACCATCTTGAGGTAGCTGGGACGTAACCTCAAGAAGGGACGTCTCAAATGAATGTAATTTTCACACATTTACAGCTAAATGCTTTTTGCAGAGCGAAAAAAGTATTTGAGTAAATATCTATACTAAAAGTAAAGTGTACATGTAGTTTCGTACAATACATGAAAAATAATGATTCTCCTAGTCGAAAGAGAAAACTTTTAGATAAAAATCTAAGTACAAAATCATGTGTAAAGTTCATAAGGGACATCAAAAAAGCAAGAATTTGCGACTGATTTTGCAAAAAAGAATTAAGCAAAACACACTTAGTACGATATCAAAAAATCATATGAAACTTCAGCATTAGTATACTATATGATGAGTTGCGCATCCCTTGAATCAAGCACACCTTACCTACTTTCGGTTTCGGCCGGTGCCGAACTCAACTTCGGGTGTAACTATATCCATATGTAACGATATGAATTCTACGGTCCTCTGAATCCTGAATATCATTACAACCGGAGTTTAAAGTACTTTTATGTTCATATTTTAACTTTCTGTATATTACATTTAGGGAGCAGGTACATAGAGCTTTGAACTTCAGCTTCAAATGAGACCTGTTTCCCTGTAGATATGTTCAAATGACCTCTATGCACAATGAAAGCTTTGAGAAGATAAGTGCGTAAATTGTTTATCAATCTTTATGTAACAAATCTTATATATCAAATTGAAGTTTGAGGGGGAGGACTCTATGATAAGCAGTTTTTAAATCCTACCAGGACTGAACTGTTTTGATATCTGTCTTCTGGCCTGTTTCGTCGGGCCCTTAAGGGTGTTTCTCTTATTGCTCTGTCTTCTGAAAAGGCATTGAGTACATACGTTTTTGGTTCTAAAGGTTTGCTTTTTATATATTTATACACGAGCAGTTTTGTGTTTTACATGCCATGCCTTTTTGTTTCCATTCCTTGTGTGTTAGAGATTCACCTGGAGGGGATTACTTTTATTTACACTGTCTCGTGTCTTTGGAACATGGTGGGGGTAAGAGTGAGGTTGGGTGCGCACCATAAACCGGTTTAAGCTCCCCAGTGGTGTTTTTGCCACTGACTGTTCCAAGGCGGTGCCCCACTGTGTTCCTTTGTTTGTTCGTTTTGTCCTAATGTGTTGGCTTTGTGTGTGTGCGCGTGTATGTGTGTGTGTGCGCGTGGTGTGCGCGTCTGCGTGCTGTGGGTTTCGTTTTGGGGAGGCTGCGTTTTTGGTGCGTGGTATCCCTGTTTGATATTTGTCTTTGTTACTTTTTGATATTTGGGTATTTTAGAGCAGCGAAATAACGATTTTGTCTTCTGCCAATATACTCATGCATAGGTTAAACCCAGGGTCTATGGTCTGTAAGTCTTCTGACAAATATCGGCTACCAATACTCCATCATAAAGTATTGTATTCATAATTTTCATTGCTAAAATGTCAAATATAGCAAAATTTAACAAGAGGGCCATAATGGCCCTATATCGCTCACCTGTTATCATTGCACTTGAGGACAAGAAGGCCCTCAGAAAAAATATCTTAAGTCCAAAGGACAGGAACAACAAAGGGAAGAAATTTAACCAAAAAGAAAAACAAAATTCTTACAAGGTATAGATATGTCAAAATACACCTAAAAATTGAAGGTACCATCCATGTTGTACCACAGAAAAGTGGTATCGGTTTTTTCCTACGGCCAATAATAAAAAAGTTACTAAAAATAAGCTATTTATAGTAACGTAAAAGGGAAGTAATTAAAAAAAAATTGTAAGTGAACAAAAGAAGGATCTGCCAAATACATCTGTTGACATAATTGAAATTTCAGATCAGCATCTTCATTAGTTACGGAGATATACCCATTTTAATTTGAAATAAAGGGAGGTAATTTGACATAAAATCAGTCCATAGTTATCTACCCTGATTGTCTCAGTCCAACTAATAACAATAATGAAATTTCAAATTAGTCCTATAAGTACTTACTGATATAAATCCATTTTGATGACAATCAGGGGAGGTAATCAGATATAAAATAACTCAGGAACCTACGATTGGATCTGATTTGTCATGGAATCCAAGATTTATTGTTGCTGAAGATAATTTGGAAGTTTGTATCAAATTAAACCATAAATGAAGTCTCTATATGGCTGCAAAAGCCAAAATAGCCAATTTTGGACCTTTAAGGGGCCATAACTCTGGAACTCATGAAGGAATCTGGCCAATTCAAGAAAGGAAGCAAGATCTTGTGGTGATACAAGTTGTATGCAAGTTTGGTTAAAATCAAATCATAAATGAAGCTGCTATTGTGCAGACAAGGTCAAAATAGCTAATTTTGGCCCTTTCAGGGGCCATAACTCTGGAACGCATAATGGGATCTGGCTGGTTCAAGAAAGGAATCAAGATCTTATGGTGACACAAGTTTTGTGCAAGTTTGATTAAATTTAAATCATAAATGAAGCTGCTATTGTGCAGACAAGGTCAAAATAGCTAATTCTGGCCCTTTCAGGGGCCATAACTCTGGAACCCATAATGGAATCTGGCCAGTTCAAGAAAGGAACCAAGATCTTATGGTGATACAAGTTGTGTGCCAGTTTGGTAAAAATCAAATCATAAATAAAGCTGCTATTGTGCAGACAAGGTCAAAATAACTAATTTTGGCCCTTCCAGGGGCCATAACTCTGGAACCCATAATGGGATCTGGCCAGTTCAAGAAAGGAACCGTGATCTTATGGTGATACAAGTTGTGTGCAAGTTTGGTTAAAATAAAATCATAAATGAAACCGCTATCATGCAGACAAGAAATTGTTGACGCACGGACGGACGGACGGACGGACGCACGGACTGACGACGGACGACGGACGAAGGGTGATCACAAAAGCTCACCTTGTCACTATGTGACAGGTGAGCTAAAAATAGTTAAAGAAATAAATGGATCAGGTACAGAAATGTGTACGTTTTGTATTTCATAGATTTTTCCTGACGGCAAGCAAGTTGGGTAAAAAATATAATATCTAGCCCCTTTTATTTTAAACATAATTTTTTTAACAACCACAAAGTCAATGTTTTGATGATAAAGATATTTTTTGTATTAATAATATAAAATTAATAGTGTGATAGTTTTTGTAAGAAATATAACCTGGATTTATTTGTCAATCACATCTGGAAATATTAATATAAAACTTAATTTTGTTGACAGACTGTATTGTTTTTCCATGTCCATTAATTGAAAATAGTTAGCAAACAGTGGTGTGGTAATTGTGTAAAATGTATACATTGCCAACATCTAGATGAAATGTAAATTATATAACGTACAGTTGAAACTCTAATTTCCTGTTCTTAAATTTAAAGCTGTTTCAAAGAAATGTTCGGGCTCTGTCAAAATTCTGTCTAAACGTACATTAAGTTTTATTCTATTTAAGTCAGATTAGACATACTGTGACTCTGGTTGATCCAAAGCAAATTTTAAGTCAGTCAGTCAGTGTCCTCCTTACGTATATATTGATCTGTTGAAGAAGTGCCCGCATAAAGAAGTGATCATGCATTTCAAACAAATTAAGATAAATAAAAACAATTTAAAAAAAGCATCTCAAATCATTTAGTACCTAAAGAATGTATATAAATGTACATGAAATAGTTACATGTTTATGTCTGTATACAACGGTACGGCTACACTTTTACTAAATAACACCTGTACCAAATGTATAAAATTGGTAATCTCAAAGTAAAATTCTTGGAGTTCGAGATAGCAAGTTTCAACTATATAATAATAGATATGATTTGACTTTTGTAAATTTTTTGTTTAAAATGTGACTGTACCTGCAATATACAGTCTTATAAATGCAAATGGTTTTCTGGCAGTAATATTCTTAATTTATCTTTTCTTTCTTGGAGCCTTTTAATATTTCAACTACTAATTCATTTGCTATTTTCAATATTCATCCGCAGCTTGTATTTTTCTCTAAATCAGAGAAGTTCTCACTTTGTTTGAGTTATTCACATATTTACATGTCTTGGTACACTAATCAAAATGGAAAGCTACATGTGTTTTCAACTGATTAAAAAAATAAAAGAACTGTCCTAACATATGTACAATGTAATGCTGTCCAGGTAAGTTTTAGATAAACATATCAACATATTTAAAATATTGATGTTGTTTCCTTTTAATAACTACCACAATATATAACTTTGTTTCATGTTTTTCACAGTGAATATTACTGAAACTTGAGAGTAGTTTCACTGTAATAAATAAAAAAAACGAAATATAATATCAAAACATTTCACTGTTGAAGAACTACAACATGTGTTTAAAATCAGTGAAAAGACACGAAATCAAAAGAAATATGTTTTTCAAGATCAAAATATCTTGTACTGATGAACATCAGATGTTACATGTTTAGCTGTGACTATGCTAAACATAAAGATATTGCATCTGTGGTGCACGTGGTGAAAGATACTTCCATCTTACACTGAAACAAACAAATATCTTCAATATTTTTTGTTTTTACTTTTTCTAGTGTAATAATTATGTTATTTTTCAGCTGGTTTCATAAAAATTTATCAATAATATGACTGAGTAAAATAAGTCTAACTGGACAATAAATTGATAAAGAAAGACTTGGCTCCTGTGCAAAAGAAATCCAATTCAAGATGGACTTGTTTTGCAATAACAAAATAAGCCAGTTCAAGATAGACCTTTTTGATAATTAGTAATCAATTAATATTTAATCAACATCTGAATTTCATAATTTCAACAGAATGTGTACTTCTTCTTGCTGTAACAATATATGCAAAAATGTGATTTTGTGAAAAAAGTTGGACCCCTTTTGCGCTGAACCCTCGATTTGGACTAATAGCGATATGTTTATTCTGAAATACATTCATAGCAACAAGATACGAATAGTTTTACTAAATGACAAAGAACTCTGACAGGTGAGAGCTAAAAATAGTGTTTAACGATGGATGTGGAGTCCAGTTGTTTAAGGGCAGTTGTGAGTATCTTTGTTATGCAAATATGTTCTGTTCAGAAACCCAGCAACATGTATGACTAATAAACTGCATTTGTATTACGTATGTGGTTTCTGATAAAGGCTTGAATATTTCAGATGATGAAAATGTTGACCATAACAAATCAGCTAAAGAACGAAGGATTTGCATCGCCTATCTCTTTCCGGTAAAAAGAAAAAAATCAGAAGAGGTAAAGGATATTAATTAACATTTTATAGCCTCATACATTATTGTTGTTGTCGCTCAAATGGTTAATAGTTCCATGGGTGTAAAAAGCCTATAGTTGGTGTTTTCAATGACAAATGACAATTTTACTAGGTAGCAATACTTTAGAAGTCATTTGTTCTCAATATATGAGCAACATTTGGAAGAAATCTGTACAATGATTAACATGATCACACAAATAACCTACTTTTGATACTTTTAAAAATGTAATAAAATTTGAAATAGGCAATATATTTTATATGTAGTATTTTATGTGACCTATATATATGCATTTATTTTGCAGGATAAATGCGCTAAAAGAAGAAGGCTAGAAGGTGTCGCTTGTAAGTTTGTCAGAGTTTTAGCCTTAATACTTTTTAGGGCAATGATTTGAAATTTTTCAATAATATTTCAAATTATTTGAAGATCTAAGTGAACTTATAGAACTTTGTAGAAATTATGTACGCAAAGGGACTGCCATGTACGAAATAAATGGCGTCGCTCAGGCCTAATATTCACAAAATGTCTTGGCTGAGTTTGATAACGAAACTTTGTCATTTACTAGTATTATAGATAACATGCTAAAAAGTAGACTATTTTCAAAGGACTTTTCTGTATTGAAACAACGTGTGAACATGGGTACTATCTGACTGAAATCATTTCATATTTATTTCAAATCACTAACCTTAAATGATTTATTAGAAGTCCACCACACTTACGTTTTCATTTCTAATGAAAAGAATGGTCGGTTATACATCATATGAATTTTCACAAAGCCAAACAAATTAAAGGGCTTCAGAGCGGTATTTTTAATCATGTCGAGGTGTAATCAGACGATACAAATACTCTGGATTTAAACACCCAAACATTAGTTGCGCATATTCATCTAGTAGCCGGAAATTGATTAATTTTATATAGGCGATTAATTTTGTGCCGCCGTTGCAATATTTTTGTTGCTGCATTCGTCGTACTTCAGATAAACGGCAACAAGCTAAGATACATGTGAATGATGTGTATGACAATTCAGACCATGAGATGTTTATTGACTTGTACGATAATACCCTATGTCAGATATCTCACCTTATCAAAGTTACTCTGATTCCTGGAGTTAGTTTAATCTTTTGCTGTCAAAATTTCAGGTTCGCACTCATTTGAGACCAAACAATGTTTTGTGAACATGGGTACTATCTGAGAAAAATTTGGTTAATTAACTTTTTGTGATGCGACAGTTTAATTAAACAAAACCTCTGCCGTGATACATAGTCAATTAAATAAAGCATAGTAATAGTCTAAGTGTCTAGTTGACATTTATAAGATTTCTCATTTCAGCAAGGACAACTACGACTATTGTGAAATTATACATGCGTTTTCGCTTCATAGAAAGAGATCCATAAATACAGATTTAGTCAGCTTTTTAATTGATCTCCTGCATATCTTGATTTTTTTATATAAAAAGTAATTTCTTGATATGAAGAAGTCGATTTTTATATCAAACATTCATTTATTGATATAAAAAATATTCGATTTCTGGATATTAAGAAATAACACGACTTTTTGGTATCAAGAATTCGAATTTTGATATTAAAAATTCATTTCCTGATATCAAAAATTCTATTTTTTGATATCAGAAAATGGACAGCATTTCTTGATATCAGAAAATGAATTCCTGATACATGTATAAAAAATTGATTTTTTAACATCAGAAGACCGATTTCTTGATATCAAACTTAAGAAATCAATATTTGGCTATCAAGAAATGGTTTTTTTATATCAAAAATGCCTAGAATATAGTACAACGGCGCCCCATAATCACTACTATATACATTGATTTAACCATTATCTTTCATCTAACACTTGATTTGATTAGTTTATACCTTAAAATATCCCTGACGATAAAATCAAAAACTTTCGTGAAATTGGACTGGTCAGTCTAGTGTCAGCATAATGTGACTGGGTCGGGTATAATGTCACGTGTCTTTCGCGCGATATTCCAATATCGACCATAAGTCCACGGCCAACTTCGATAACTAGCCAAATGGCCAAGGCACTTCGGAATTATGGCACTTGAATTACCGAAAATCGGCATTTTTACGCTTGTCCGCACTCTAAGTCAAATATTTCTCATCCGATCTTCACTAAACTTGAACAAAATATGTTTGATTATAAGTCCTCGGCCAAGTTCGATAAACAGCCAAATCGGCCCAGGCATTTCGGAATTATGACCCTTGAATTTTTTACTTTTACTGTAAACAAAATGTGTTTGACTATAAGTCCTCGGCCAAGTTCGATAACTAGCCAAATCGGCCCAGGCACTTCGAAATAATGGCCCTTGTATTACCTAAAATCAGCCATTTTTACTCTTTGAAGGTATATTTGTAGTGAGTAAACGATATATAAAAACTGACTTACTATTTAGATGATTAGGCAGTTGTGGGAGACATGCGTTTTTCTCAAAAGCAGCTGTAGATTTCATTGTATAGACCATGAAAATTATTGGCATTTAAAACATTTTTCCTGGGTTTAACGTCGCCTCGACACAATTATGGGCCGTATGGCGACTTTCCAGCTTTGATGTTATTTGAGTCGATTTCAGACTTATCTTAGACCAGATTAAGATGTTGAGAAAGAGACTTAAGTTGATCTTGAATGTATTTTTCTGTAAATGATATTTGAAAGAATCCTTGAAAATGCTTACAATCCCATTCATAAGTATTATTGAAATTATTTGCCTCTGCATTATTTTCCAGAGATTCCATTTCTGTATTGAACACCGCTATACTAAATAAAACCACACAGTGATTTGACAAAATATTAGGTTCGCCTATTTCATTTTTTTAAACAAGTAAAATATATGGTCGCTAACAATTACATAATCAATAGCACTAGAGCCTTGTGTGCATATGAACGTGTTCTTGCCCACATTCTTATCTTTATCCACCCTTCCGTTAAGAATACGCAACAACCGCACCTTGATAAAATCAGAAAGTAACGATCCATTTTGATTGCATGTAGTATCTTGTGTGGTCCTTGGCAAAAATGTATTTGATACGAAATCATCCGGTAGAATATTAACTATCCAATTCAACAAAATCATTTGCTTTACCAGTTCGGCTATTCATGTCCCTAAAATTATGACGGAACAACTATCGTTTTAGTCGCTCTGTATTTGGACCATAGTTTCCATTATTCTTTCATAAATGCTTACATTGATATATGCTTAACGAGAGCTACATGTAGTCATAAAACGTTGGTACATAAATAGATCATGTTTCAGATCAAATTTTATTCAGATATCTGAATCTGATTGTCTGAGTCGTACAGTTAACGTGTTTAGGTGTAGAATTCTTCACATAGTACGCTATTTAACAGAGTTCTTTTTACCATTCCCATTTTTTCTGGTCTGTGTAAGCAATATAATTCAAATATGTCAACTGACATATTAAATAAATCATTTGCCCAGGTTTCTGTAAAACATATGAATTCATTTTAGCGAACATCTTTTTCACTTCCTCATTAACAAGTTTATTTACATTTTGGTAATCAAACATTGAATATGTAGAAGTGTAAATTGATTGCTCGTTTCTCCCCGGCTTCTTATTCAACGTCGTTGGAGCTTTGGAAATTCGCGTTCTGTCAATGGTCTTTGGTAAAGTCCACCTCTTTGCTCTGTGACTCTTTGTCATTTCTCATCTCATTATTACTGTCCTGATGGCCACGGCCCGTTAGAGTTCTGTTAAGACCACCATTTTGCTTGCCGTGATAAAAAAAACCTAGTTGGTTCTGTCGCGGCAATTATTTGATTGGCTGAATTAGATTCATTTGACATGAAACTGCGTGTATCCATAATAAACTGAATACACTTTTATTTTCTGTGTATTTCATCTTTGCGTTGTGTATCGGGACAGATGTGACTGTCACGGAAACGTTCTAATTGGTCGGCCAATTAGGAAAGTCATCCGCGATAACACGCTTCTTAACAACTGATTTGGCAGGGTATAGAAGTTTAGTATCTTTGTCGTATTAGGTTTTCATAATTTTAAACTGACCCCATAATACTTTCATACCAGCAGCTATCCCATACCTTGCATCTTTTAACTCAAAAGCCTGTCCTAATATGTGTTCTCATCAATGTAGTCGCGAAAAAAACGCATTTATGGGACTTCTCGGAGTCTCTGTTATACGTTTTGCCCTACCCATTAAACCAAGCCTATGCTTTCGTTGACACATTTTTTCTTTGTGCAGAAATGTCTATTAATCCAAGATAATTAAAAAAACTTGACTAAGTATGTCATAAGTGTTTTCAATTCGCAGTTGGTAGAATATTAAATTACATGTATTACGCTGTCCATCCAGGTCAATTCTGTGAAACCTAACTGATTTAATTAAGCACCGCTCACTAACTTTTGACGATATAGATTCTCATCACTCTGTTTTATTAAATGTAGCTTAGATGACATTGAAAGAATACAGGCATCGTTTTGATCAAGTGTTACAAGGTCATTAAACATATGAGAAAGTTTATCATCAACAGATAAAGCGCCCTAAACATAAGAAGTTTTGTCCTGTAAAGAATCGGAAGAAACATTAGACGACTTCTAGTAGTCTCTAGAATCTGTTTTTGTGCTGCATTAGAAGGTATAGGTGTCTGGTCACAATCAGCACAATCAGAGACCAGCAAAGTTAATGATAAACAATCGATGAATCTTCACCTTCACCAAACGTGGTCTGTGGATTTCTTGAAAAGTCTTCCCTCAGGGGTGTTTGGATAGTTCCATTTGGCCCCTTGTAGGATCGATTGGAGTTATAAAAAACTGTAATTGACTTCTAGTGAACATGTTAATGGCTCTCTTACCGCCTCCGTAACCTAGTGGTAGCGCGCCCGCTTGGACTACGGGAGGTTGCGTCATACAAAAACATGAAAAATTGGACAAGTACCTTCCTCACTTGGTGCTAAGCATTGAGATTATAGCTCTAGGGCAAATAAGCTGGCAGACCTAAAATAGAATAAACTTTTTAAAACTTCTTGATGTTATCTTTCATGACAAAGTGTATTATGACATTTGTTTGTTTGTTTGTTTTGGGTTTAACGCCGTTTTTCAACAGTATTTCAGTCATGTAATGGCGGGCAGTTAACCTAACCAGTGTTCCTGGATTCTATACCAGTACTAACATGTTCTCCGCAAGTAACTGCCAACTTCCCCACATGCATTATCAGAGGTGGACGACGAATGATTTCAGAAACAATGTATTTTATCAAATCGTCACGGAGAACATACGCCCCGCCCGGGAATCGAACTCGCGACTCCGCGTTTTAAGACATATACGTAAAGTTAAACGGTCAAGATTTGTATGTTTCCCCCATTAAATTGGAGAGGGAAGACATGTAGTGTCACCCGTTTGTATGTGCATGCACCCATCCCTCCGTCCGATGTATGTGCAAAAAGTATGTCCGGCCTACAAACTTTGTTGTGCAATATTGGTTTTGAAATAATTTGTCACAATTAACCAGTTTAACAAAATGACATGTCGCGTACAATATCCACACCCTAACTTAAAAGCGAAGGTTACACTTAGATGTTTAAGTTTAGAGATGATCTTTCTTGCTTGTTCTCTTTTAGCTTTTCTCTGCGTTCATATCTATTCAGATAACTTTGCACAATAATTCACCAAAACAAGACGACGTGCGCATCCCGTTCAAGACCCATAACCCCACTTTAAAGGTCAGGGCCACACTATGTAAACTGTTTAATGCCATTTTTACTAGTCTGCACCGTTACATAGTTTGCTTGCATGGATATTCAAATAACATGGCATAAACATTTACGATAACAAGACGAAATGTCATGTGCAAATTTAGGTTTAAGGTCAATGTCATTCTTAGAGGTATAAGATTTATGTCTGCCTCATAATTTGATTTTCAACCTTCCCATGCTCACCGAAAGTTTTTCTCTGTTTGATTTTGAAAGGAAAAAACACAACACTGGCTGAATGAAATATTGTCATTTAATGTTAAATGACGATTGAAAAACTAACAAAACTAAACAAAGATAATATAAACTAAATAAACCAACACACATACAAATTTTCGAAACATAACAAGATGTAATATATATAACCAGTTAGAAATACTATTATGTGAAACTAAATTATTCAAACGTTAAAAAGTCAAAATCAAATGTTGGTGAAAATAAACGGCCTAAAAAGTCAAAATCAAATGTTGGTGAAAATAAACGGCCAAAATCAAATGTTGGTGAAAATAAACGGCAAATTAATTTATTTAAGCATTAAAATGTCAAAATAAAATGTTGGTGATGCAAAGCAATTCCCCCAACAAAAAACTACCAATGAGCATGATATCCATGAATTTATAATGATAAAAAGCAACAGTGATAACAACTTGCAGCTACATTTCAATATAACCAAACTGCACAAAATGTCATGTTATTACACATTCTGAATTGTCACTGTACCGCGAACACTTCTGTAGAAACGAATTGTTCTTTCTGAGTTGAAATGAATCCCGTCTCGAAATATAGGGACTATGGGATGCCAGACATTGCGGATTTTCAAGAAAGTTAATCCATGAAGTTGTGCAAGACGTTCAAATTCAGAATTAGCTATCGCGATAAATTGGTTGAACTCTAGTTCAGTCACATGAATTGGTCTCTGTCGTGGAAAAAGTTGTAATATCGTAACTTTTGCTATTCCGCACTGGTTTTTCCACATTGTTAATATAGTTACTATACGGAGAGCTATTTCCGCAGCTTCTGATTGTGTCAGTCCTACCGAATCAATGTCATTTCCACCGATTAAGTGCGCAGGTCGAAACGAATTCACTTTACTGAACCATCTTTGAACATGTGAGGATCTTTGAATTTGTCCACTACGTATGCCGTACAGCTGCGTTGGCATTGGATATTGTAAAGCAAGAGGATTTATTTGTCTATTCATCCGAACAACGTCATGATGTAATCTCGCTGTGTGAGAGGTTCCCAAAATAAGTACAGAGGAATTGTGACTCTACATGTTGGCTGTGTTCTGTTCACACTTGAACTTATTGAAACTACCGGGATTAACAAAGTTTGTATTTCTGCAATTGACTTGGTGGCATCATGGTAAGCCACAAAAACGAACAAAAGTTACTGTATCCATATGATAATACTATATCATAAGTTTCTCGTTTGTAAAACTTAATACTTCTTCGACAGTATTAAATGTCACGAAAAGTCTGAGGACGAATCCAACGAAAATATCAGTGTCTCTCACATCGTAGCAAGCCACAAAAGCAAAATGTTATTGCATTCATATGATAATTATATATCCTATGCTTCAATAGGAGTGAATAACAATTCTCGAAAACGTTTTGTTTTCTTATATTTCTATAAAAATTGTATCACCTTTTCTGCTATTAATTGTTGCGTAAAAGTGTAGCGTTAGAATAACTAATTCTGACTTCTGCAAGAATAATTTCCGAAATATTTACATTATCCGGAACGGACAAAACGGAAGTCTCTACGCTGTTAACCTATCAGGTGCTAGATCATACATAAAAATATTTATCTCATAAATATCAATATATAATAATTTTTCTGCTATTATAACTATTTTTATGCATGTATGGATATTAAAATGACTTGGCTCAATTATTCTCCATACTAAGAAGAAGACTTGTCACTTTCTAGATCCATACTCTTATTTAAAATCGATATTACGTGTGAAGGTCATTTTTCTGTTCGCTCTGTTAAAATTTTAGCTAACCTGAACCAAATGTGGATGGTCTAGAGCCCAGCGTCCGTCCGGCGTCCATAATTTATATAAACATCTCCTCTGAAACTACTATTTAGAATAACAACACTCATGACGTGTAACAAATAACATTAAACCAGCAGAAAAAGGTCTGTTTGATACTTCAAACAGCATTCTAGCAAAAGAAGATGGTCTAATATTGACGAAACCATTGAATGCAACCATGCAGTAATTGTTGTTTCAACTAGGATTATTTTAGAAAAAGTTTAGAAACTAGGTTATCAAAGTTAAAGAAGTTGGTTATTTAAAATCAATTTTTCCTTCACCCGAGTGTCTTTACATCGACCTAACTTAAACATTGCATACACATCTAGCCTATTTCACTTTATTCAGATGAGCGACTTGGGCAAAAGCAGCTTGTTTTTCTTTGATTTATGTCCTGTCCGTATAAATGTCACAACAAAAAATAAGTTGTTTGACATTTGGATTAATGGCGATATGTATATTCTGAAATACATACATCGCAACTAGATACAAATAGTTTTACTAAATGACAAAGATCTCCATAAATGGTTATGACTTGTGAATATGTATTTCATCTTGCTGTAACAAAATATGCAAAAAAGTAATTTTGAGAAAAAAGTTGGACCTCTTTTGCGCTGAACCCTCGATTTCGACTAATGGCGATGTGTATATTCTGAAATACATTCATAGCAAATAGATACAAATAGTTTTGCTAAATGACAAAGATCTCAATAAATGGTTATGACTTGTGTTCTGTCTTACTAGAACTCTGACAGATGAGAGTTGAAAATAGTGTTTAACGATGGATGTCATATATCCTGGAGTCCAGTTGTTTAAGGGCAGTTGTGAGTACATTTATTAAGCGAAGAAGTTCTGTTAAGAAACCCAGCAACATGTATGACTAATAAACTGCATTTGTATTACGTATGTAGTTCCTAATAAAGGCTTCAATGTTTCAGATGATGAAAATGTTGAACATAAAAAATCAGCTAAAGAACGAAGGATTTGCATTGCCTATCTCTTTCCGGTAAAAAGAAAAAAATCAGAAGAGGTAAAGAATGTTAATTTACAACTTATAGCCTCATACATTATTGTTGTTGTCGCTCAAATGGTTAATAGTTTCATGGGTGTAAAAAGCCTATAGTTGGTGTTTTCAATGACAAATGACAATTTTACTAGGTAGCAATACTTTAGAAGTCATTTGTTCTCAATATATGAGCAACATTTGGAAGAAATCTGTACAATGATTAACATGATCACACAAATAACCTACTTTTGATACTTTTAAAAATGTAATAAAATGTGAAATAGGCAATTATATTTTATATGTAGTATTTTATGTGACTTACATGTATACATTTATTTTGCAGGATGAATGCGCTAAAAGAAGAAGGCTAGAAGGTGTCGCTTGTAAGTTTGTCAGAGTTTTAGACTTGATACTTTTTAAGGCACTGATTTGAAATTGTTCAATAATATTTCAGGTTTTCTGAAGATCTAAATGAACTGATATACCTTTGTAGAAATTATTTACTCAAAGGGACTTCCAAGTATAAAAACATGGCGTGACGCAAGCCTTACATTCACATATAGTCTTGGCTGAGTTTGATAACGAAACTTTATTTGTCATTTACTAGTATTCTAAATTACATGCTTAAAAGTACACTATTTTCAAATGACTTTCCTGTATTGAAACAACGTATGAACATGACATCTTACTGAAATCATTCATAATTGTTTCAAATCACTAACCTTAAATGATTTATTGGAAGTCCACCACACTTACGTTTTCATTTCTAATGAAAAGAACGGTCGGTATTACATCATATGAATTTTCACAAGGCCAAACAAAATATAAGGCTTCAGAGCGGTATTTTTAATCATGTGGGGGTGTGATCAGACGATACAATTACTCTGGATTTAAACACCCAAATATTAGTTACGCATATTCATCTAGCAGCCGGAAATTGATTAATTTTATATAGGCGATTAATTTTGTGCCGCCGTTGCAATATTTTTGTTGCTGAATTCGTCGTACTTCAAATAAACGGCAACAAGCTAAGATACATGTGAATGATGTGTATGACAATTCAGACCATGAGATGTTTATTGACTTGTACGATAATACCTTATGCCAGATATCTCCCCTTATCAAAGTTACTCTGATTCCTGGAGTAAGTATAATCTTGAATATGTGCTGTCAGAATTTCAGTTTCGCACTCATTTTAGACCAAACAATGTTTTGTGAACATGGGTACTATCTGAGAAAATTTGGTTAATTAACTTTTTGTGATGCGAAAGTTTAATTAAACAAAACCTCTGCCGTGATACATAGTCAGTTAAATAAAGCAAAGTAGTAGTCTAAGTGTCTAGTTGACATATATAAGATTTCTCATTTCAGCAAGGTCATCAGATGACGACTACGACTATTGTGAAATTATACATGCGTTTTCGCTTCATAGAAAGAGATCCATAAATACAGATTTAGTCAGCTTTTTAATTGATCTCCTGCAAATCTTGAGGAGGGATTCCATGGGGAAAATAGAAGAATGCGTATATACGTTTACTGAAGATGAGGTGAATATGGCTAAAGAGTTTTTCGTAGAACAAGAATGCTTTCAACATGAAGCTTCTAAGCCTCTTCGCCAAGATTCATATCTAATTAGATATGCCACAGAAGATACAGACAGTTATGCACTACCTGGGATTGATTATGAAATTCATCTGCCATTGCTAAAGCCAAGCGGAGATGGAGAGGTCCCTTCAAAAAATATGAATCTGTCAAATGATTTGCATCTGACTGAGAAAGCCGACCATCAACATCAAGTAGAACACTTCTTGGACATTTGTCAATATTGTGGAAGAAGACACACGTTGGAATTTGACCAACCTAATGAAGAAGTGTATCCAGTGAAAACTGGTCAGCCAAATGAAGGACAAACGTCGGAACGTTTGAATGAAGTAGGCAAAGCAGACCATCTTGATGAAGCGAAACAGATAAAACTTGTTACTGCATCTGCTGGTTCAAGACAACTTGAACAGGTGTATACTGAAACATCAATGACTGTCCAAGAGAAAAAAGGAGAAATTCAAGTGCAAGTATTGCCAAACGATTTTGTCTGTCAATCGGATGTGGCATCTGTATCAAAGGAGAATTTGCAGGAAGCGCTTAATTCAGCCGATTGTATCCGAGATGAAACATTTAAGAATTTAGAATATAAAATGGTTACTCATTATCCCTTCCAAAAAAATATGTTCTTTGAGAAGTGTGATGACCCGTACTTCCATACACAGAAGAAAAACTTCGCACCGCCTGAAGACACAGAAAAAGATTTTTATAGAGAATTAGAAATGCCGCAACCACAAATAGATACTAGCTTGTTAAAATTCATAGCTTTACCTGCTTTTGATCCTGTTCTTGCAATTATTGATCAGATTGCCAATGGAACACCTCCAACACCACATATATCAATGAGATATGAACTATTACGTTTCTGTACTTTAAGAAGTTACCCAAAGGAAAACAAACCATATCTCATCAAGCTAGCAGAAGCAGGATTTTACTATGCCTCAGATGGTGATGGTGTCGTCTGCTACTGCTGTGGAGTTCGAAGATATAACTGGGTGGCGGAAGATAGGCCAATGGAAATTCATGAAAGAATAAATCCAAACTGCAAATTCCTCAGAAAAAATGAAGAAGTCAATGTACCAGTCCAGTACTTTGGGCCATACAACAGAGCCTTGATGGCTATAATAGACATTCCAGAACCAAGGGAAAGATCAGAGCAGAGTGAAGACGTTAACAATGACTGGGCACCAGAGAGAATTCGCAGTCCAGCACCTTCACAACAAAACAGACAAGTTGAAACTGGGGCAAATTCACTTGGTAAGATACAAATTAATGTACTCTTAATTTTTTTATCATTAAACAGTTGTCTTTTATTTAATTCAATGCACTAGATCTCTTAAAAGCTTTATTTGAAGAAAACAACTTAAAAAGTTAATTCTTAGCAGGATAATGTGCACATCAAATTTGAAAGTTTGAAAAAAAATTACTTTTTGATAAAAAATGACTTTTTGTGTCAGGAAAGTAAATAATCGAATACCTTTTTATATTTTACTAACAGACCTCGCCTCATTCATGAAATAAGGAAATGGAATCTCGGCAGAAACGTGCATTTGTTTATTTTTGGTCAATATGAATTAATCGGTTGTACTTTCACAGGTATAAATACAGCAACCCCCAAACACACCCAATATGCTACAAAGACAGCTAGAGAAAGTAGTTTCAGTGAATGGCCTGATACAGCCAGTCATACTCCGCAGGAACTGGCTGAAGCTGGTTTCTTTTATGCAGGTGAGCCTTCTTTACAGACAACTCTTTCAATTAGGGTGTCTTTGTCCAATGGACACACTTCTAGTATCTTTTATCGTCTCTATGTTTCTAGCAATCTGCGTGCTGATTTCCACGTTGAACTCTAATAAAGATAAATATCAAAATCAAAGTAAGTAATACTATTCAGGTATTAACTGCTGAGATCGTCGTCCCGCTTTGATCGTCTTTTGCGCGATAGTATTTTTGTTGAAATCACACGGTATTTGCTTGTGTTACGCACAACACAGCCTTTTTATTTCCACGGCACAGCCACGACATCGCAGCAATAAATTTCAGCAAGAATGCTTCCATGCAAGTTGACATTTATTGAATTTAAAACATTTTAAAGTGGTCATGTAATAAAATGGGTTTTAATAGATGGTCCGTTTGTTATATTAGACCTTTGATCTCCCAATTATAAAACAGCGTTTGGATATGTTAGTAAAAGGATATCATAATTTTTTAAACATACATCTAAATGTTTTTAAAGAATACAGATGTACTACCTATCTTCCAGGGTTTGGCGATTGTGTCAGGTGCTTTTACTGTGGGATAGGTAAGTACGTCTTCAGTATTGACGATATTAGATTGTACCTGTTCATATGCAGGTATTTTGTGGTGTTATGATACTATATTACTATATTACTATATTTATATACATGTCAGCTAATGACCAAAATTAAACCAAACATGGCCCGAAACATTCTGGCTTGGTTCCCTCTTCAGTTTTTGAAATTATTCTAGTTGACCCATTTAAGGGTCGCTAGAACTAAAATAGAAATCAATTAAACTCCTCTTTTAAAGAACAACTTGCATCACTAAATTTGGTCTGTAGCATCCTTGTGTAATTCCCTATAAAGTTTGTTCAAAAGATTCTTCTTGGCCAATTTGAGTGGCCACTAGAGCTAAAAAAAAGAAACAAAACTTGGCGAAAATTGTCAGCAAAGTACCGCGGGTTTCATGATGATTTCTATGTTATTTCCGCCAAAACACAAGCAGATTAGAATTTCACATATTGATACGTCTGTTCACTTCTTAATTTATGTATACTTCTACTTGGACTCGAATAATGGACAACCATTGAACATATTATATAATAAGCAAAAACCTGATGCCATTTTTCTAAACTGTCGCTGATTTTATGACGACCTACTTTTCTCTATCACAGTCCTCTGTCTACAGTTTGATAGATTTTCGACTTAGAAATATAAGTAATTTATACATTGTCTTTATTGACAATTCGTCTATAATACATGTAACAAACATTTCATGTATCAGTAAACGAGTGAATTTACCTTCTTTCGTTTTCAATAGCGGCAAATAACTCGGAAATCGCACCGAAACCCTTGACACTTTGCTTACGAACTTGTCAAAGGCTTGCCCGGATGCATGTCTTCGTGTAATCGATATCACTAAGCGTGGATTAGAAAGTGATTTCCCAAGTGGTATATTTGATGTTTTGTGTTTTAAAGGACTACGTCACTGGACCAAAGATGACAATCCATGGATAGAGCATGCGCGTTGGTCTCGAAATTGTGTGTTTGTGAAACAGAAGAAAGGAGAGGAGTTTGTTAACCTCGTTCAGCTTGCTGTGCAGTACTCACAAGATGTTAGCTAGTTTTATTCCATATGTTTCTCTCATTTCACTAGCAGTCATGTCTTTAGTTCATTGAGCACAACGTGCTCAAGATGAAATTCTGATCACCCTGTGTCCGTTTTACATCGTCACCCGTCGTCCTGCGTCGCCACCAGTTTGACTGTAAAGCTATGGATGTCTAACTCTTCATGAAACATGGTCAGAATTTTACCCTCGGACGAGTTTTTATTGGGTAATCTAAGTTAGAAAACTAGGTAACTAGGTCAGTTGATAGGAATACTATGTCAACACTCTAAATGTTTTCTACCTGTCTCTCATGAGGCTTCGTCAGAACGTCTGTCTCTATGAAATCTAGGTCAAGTTTGAAACTAGATTACCTGAGGCCTTAAACTAGGTCTTTAGGTCAAATAAAGAAAAAAAAAACATTGTTAACACTCTACATTTTCTATTTGATTGTCATAAATCTTTGTCAGAATATTTTTCTCAATAAAATGCAGATATAGTTCAAAATTAGATCACATGAGGTCAAAGATTACGCCACTGGGTCATATTGTAGAAAAACATTCTTAGCACTCTCTAGAGGCCACATTTTCGCTTGATGTTCATGAAAGTTACTCAGAATATTCATCTCTATAAAATCTACGCCAAGTTTAAAACTTGTTTGCATGAGGTCAAAACGTAGGTAACTAGGTCAGTGACTAGGCCAGATCAAGGCCGGTGACTGTTTAGTTGAGATATCTGCGTAATCTGCGGAGAACATGGCCTACTGACATTTAATAACAGACTTAGCTAAGCAATTACTTAAGTTTTTTCGTGCAATTGGGGCCATATCATCATGAAAATTTCAAAACTTTTAAAACAGGCAGCAACTGAAATTAGATGTCGGAAATGGTGAACTAGTTTTTTTTTTAAACATTTATTCTAATTAATGTGTATGACACAAAATAAAGCTTAAATTTTAATAGCGTGACTAACGCTTTTGGGAGTATTCTTCAAATTTTATTGCTAAAAGAATTTTTTTTAGATTGTTAATTCCTAAAATGTACCGAATCACTGTTTAATGTCTTTCTATTACTATTAACAACTGCAAAGGGTATTTACAAAACTCTGAAATTAGACCGTCAGCTTTAACACATACAGATATATGATTTACCACTTTTTAACAAGTTTTTTTCCTTCCATTGCAGAATGAGACGCAAGGTAATGCAACTGGTAAGTCAGAATGTGTTTGTTATTTCAGTTTGTTGTCCCTTTTTGAAAATACATAATATAATGCTTAAATGATCCTTCGGGATCGTTGATTTCAACTCATTTAGATTTGAAGATTGAATACTGCTTAAGCTGGTGCTAGGGGGCGTGGGCCATTACTGCTCATGAACAGACCAGAATAAATCAAACCGAGTCTGCAATTTTCACTATTTTCACTATTTGTTCTCGGTGCTTCCGAGGGTTCTACTTCCCAGATTATATTATATTGAAATATTATTAGTAACTTAAGAGTGGATTATTTGCAATTTATCTAATTTTAAAATCGTAACAATGTGTTTAAGATATAGTGGTCACTACCATTAGTGTATTCATTTCCATTTTTTACAGCAGGGAGTCAGTTACCAGTACAGGAAATAGAAAGAGTTCTGCTCTCAGATGCTGCACAGAGTGTGTTGGAGATGGGATATCAGCCTAAAATTATAAAGAAGGCGATTGAACAAATTCTTAGACAGAATGGTAATTCCTTTAACAGTTCAAGGAAGGAAAAATGCGTATTATTTGTCTCCCTATATATTGGAGAGATATATTAATTTTGTGTTGTCTGTCTGTCACAAAAGGGTGTCTGGGCTTATTTTCTTAATACTGCTTAGACTGAATGAAACTTTATAGTACAGGTAAGTAGCAAGCTTTGTTGAGTATATATGACGGGTTTTTTGGTTGATGGGCTTTTTGTAGAGTTATGGGCTTTTGGAAAAACAGCTGTATTTCACTATGATTACATTCTAGCATCATAATTTCTTCACCAGTGCTATTCTGTTTACACATTATGAAAATATCTACAAAATCTTGTGGAAGATTTAAAAAAGACAAGACCGGGGTAGTAAGTCCAGGATCACGTGCCCTTGATTTATCAAGGTTTATGCTTTAGCACCTTCATTTCTTAAGCAATCCTTATCTTATTTACAAAGAATGTGTATACCACTGAGATTACTGTAAGTTCGAATATGGGTCACATCAGATAAATTAGTGGTTGAGAGTTATAATGCCCTTGAGTTTTCATAAATTTCTTGTCTTTATACTGTAAGCAGTCGTTAGCATCTTCATTTCTCATCAAATCTTAATCATTATTTTCAATCAATGCGTGTTATAGATTCACAAAAAATCACAGCCCAGATTCTGATGGAGAAAGTATTAGAGATCGAGGAAGCAGAAAAGCCCCCACAGACTGTCCCTGCACCTAATGCATCAGCAGCCGCACATGCCAAGCCAGCATCCGAGACAGCCAGTGAAGAAGGTGCAAGTTCTGGTAATCTTAAAACAGAAAGGAACGGCAACAAAATAGAGAAAGGTAAAGCCTCTGCAGAAGACAAACACAAATCAACCGGTAAGTCTCGTCATTTCTGCTCATTTACCTAATGAATTTCCTTAATTGTTGATTCTGTCAATAACATACTGAAGCATAAAGTTTGCTTTCATATACATTACCGTCTGCTAAAACACCATGTACAAGGTATAATCTTATGTAGATAAAACGTAATGAAAATATATATTCTCGGTTCTTTTTATCCGATATTTTGTGTCTGTGTATGTCTTTGATTGTTAATCCCCCGCCGTGGCGGAGGGATTATAGGAATGGTCTGCGTCCGTCCTTCCGTCCGTCCGTCCTTCCGTCCTTCCGTCCGTAACAAAATCTTGTCCGGTCCATATCTCCTTAACCCCTTGAAGGATTTTCATGAAACTTGGGTCAAATGATCACCTCATGAAGACGATGTGCAGAACCAATGAGTCAGCCTTGTCGGTTCAAGGTCAAGGTCACAACTCAAGGTCAAATGTTTGAGCCTGCCATTTTGTGTCCGCTCTATATCTCCTAAACCCCTTGAAGTAATTTTATAAAACTTGGGTCAAATGATCACCTCATCAAGACGATGTGCAGAACCCATGAGTCAGTCATGCTGGCTCAAGGTCAAGGTCACAACTTAGGGTCAAAGGTTTGAACCTTCCATTTTGTGTCCGCTCTATATCTTCTAAACCCCTTGAAGGATTTTCATCAAACTTGGGTCAAACGGTCACCTCATCAAGGCGATGTGCAGAACTTATGAGTCAGCCATGTCGGCTCAAGGTCAAGGTCACAACTGAAGGTCAAAGGTTTGAGCCTTCCATTTCGTGTCCGCTCTATATCTCCTAAACCCCTTGAAGGAATTTTATAAAACTTGGGTCAAATGATTACCTCATTAGAACGATGTGCAGAAATTATGAGTCAACCATGCCAGCTCAAGGTCAAGGTCACAACTAAGGGTCGAAGGTTTGAGCCTTCCATTTGGTGTCCACTCTGTATCTCCTTAACCCCTTGAAGGATTTTCATCAAACTTGGGTCAAATGATCACCTCATCAAGAACTCATGAGTCAGCCATGTCAACTCAAGGTCAAGGTCACAACTGAAGGTCAAAGGTTTCAGCTCTGTATCTCCTAAACCCCTTGAAGGATTTTCATGAAACTTTGGTCAAAT
>NW_026463030.1:0-68389 GCF_021730395.1 Mercenaria mercenaria | reverse complement strand
GATCACCTCATCAAGACGTTGTGCAGAATTCATGAGTCAGCCATGTCAGTTTAAGGTCAAAGTCACAGCTAAAATCAAAGGTTTTACCCTTTCACTATCCATAGCAATGGCGGGGGATTTAGCTGTCTTTCAGACTGCCTTGTTTATGGTGTTCTTAGTGTCAGTTTTTTGTAACTATATTTTGTTTTTCCTGCTTTCCATCTACGAACCATAAAGACAAAGCAGGAGAACATTTGTAAACGCTAATGTATCTTTATAGACTGGTTTAAAAAGAAATGAACAGTTTAATTACTGCCTGTCAGTCTCAAGGTTTGATAAAAAGGTGGAAATTTTAACTATCAGCACATTAATTTTTTACTGCTATACAGATACTGCTATAAAAACAAGAAATAAACAACCAATTGTGATTTTGTTAAAAATCCAGTATTATACGCATATGATTGAAGTTACAATTCTGTTATTGTAATGTTGTCGACTATTGCAATTGTATCATATGATTGAAGTTACAATTCTGTTATTGTAATGTTGTCGACTATTGCAATTGTATCACGAAATTGCGATTCAACAGTATTAGTATCGAAGTAGATCATAGTCTTATTGGCCTTAGTAATCCCGCTGCATGTTAAAGAACTTCGCTAACAAACCATTTTAATACAGTCGTACAAGCTTTAATCGAGTAACAATACTTTATATTAACGGTAAAACAATATACCCCATGTGCAAAGTAAGTCGGAAACAATGTGATCTGCAAAAAGTAAATTTAAACGCTAAAATACTTCATGGAAAAAGTAGAAGTATATATAGAAAATAAATAAACACTTATTACTGCCACATTTAGGTAGGAGTAGCACATTAGTGAGTTACGTGGTCACATTAATTGGTTATTTAGTGTAGTTAACACCACTTTTATACACTTCAACTAAAATGTCAAATAACTTTTTTTTTATAAAAAGAATAGGACTGTAGCACAATAAACAAGTATTAGTTTCACATCAATTAAACTTTTATATAATACCATTTGACCATACAAAGTATCCAAAATATCTTCCTTTTTTATATAGGAAACGCTAAGAATAACTTGGAGTCTACAACTGAGACACTGGACCAAGGTATGTTTAAATTCTTGTTGTTGTTCTTTCTTTTATCTCGCATGCTACATTACATATCATTTGCATCAGGACTGATATTAGGATTGACTAGCAAACAAATTTACATTACACAAAATTCGTTCTCAGAGCGCCGTTTGAAAGATTTTTTATCCTCTGAAACAAAACATGTACCGCAATATGTACAATACATTTAATTTTCTTTTAGACGATAACTGAAGAAATGAAGCCAATCAAGGAGTCATGTACATAATTTTAATGATGTAGTCCGATAATATAATTAGATAAATTTTTCCAGCAGTACTTTGTTAATCTCTAACCTATATGTCTTCTTTTAATTGCTCATAAGTTTCTAATTAGTAAACTTTTCTTGGTTATCAACACACACTTTACCCTTATTATTGTCACTTTTACCATTTTTCCAGTAGCAAGGTTTTGTTGCATAAACTAAACTAATCTTTTAAATAAATGACCTTTTATTCACATGTCCTAGATCTCTGAGGGCCTTTTCATGTTTTCAAAATATAAATAAAATATAAATATTACGTAACATAACTGATATGTTTAGGACCTGCTATTCATTTTGCAATTTGGAACACCATTGTCTTTGTTATATAGTAATGGGTTTATGGGACACCTGAATCTAGTTGACGCGTTTTCTGTTTTAGAAAGTTCGTCTTCAACTCACCTGAGTTGCACTGAGAGGTACCTAGGGTCTTTCAAAGCTGGAAAGTCGCGACATTAAACCCAACAAAAACAAAAACTCTTTTTATACTTCATCATAACTCTTTCTTAGAATGTTTTTTCTCTATGACATGTGTCAAATTTGAAACTTTGTTACCTGTAGGGTTAACAGAGCATAGAACAAAACTTAGAACTATACAGGCCACGTTTTCTACTTGATCTTCATAAAGCCTTGTCAAAATGTTTGTATGAAATCTAAGTTATTTAAAAAAAAAACTGGGTCTTCCACTAAGCCGCAAATTCAGGTCCTACAAAGACATCGTTAACTTTCTAGAGGACTCATTTTCCAGTTGATAATATCTTAACTATTTAAAAGAATATTTATTTCTTGAACTTTGGTCATGTTCACCTGAGGTAAAAACTAGGTCACTGTCCAATTATTGAAAAACTCGATCAATGATAAAAACATGGTCAGAATATTTGCTTTTATGAAATCTAGTCGAAATTTAGAAATATGCCTTCGGTGACACAAGACCAAAGTTGCTCAGATTATTTCAATTAGTTGGAAACAAGGACATATGTATATAGTATTACATATACGCATGTAGTGGACACTTTTTGTCAGGAAACACTGGTCTAATTTCAATTATGATTTCACAGATATGTTCTATGCGTGATCCCTTTCTAAACTTGTCCAAGCAATCTGTGAAACTCAGTGAGTAATCTAAGGTAAAAAATCTTTCTTTTGATAAAACATAATTGCCTTTGAATGTATTAGTTCCCAGCTAGTTTAAACGAAATTCTGAGACTATAGAATGGGCTTTTCTGTCCATTCGTCATTCTGTCCGTCCGTCACTCCGCCCATCCGCAGTTTCGTGTCATGTCCATACCTCTGTCATCCATTAAGGGACTTTGTTATTGCTTGGTACGAATGTTCCCTATAATAAAACGATGTGTCTTGTGCAAGGTCTGTAACTCTGCCATTCTTGAAGCGGCTTTTAATATTTCTTTGAACAAATGTTTCCAATGATGAGACGACATGTCATGTGAAACACTCGGACAAGGTAACACTGAGGTCAAAAGTCAGTTGTGTTATTTTCCTGTCTGGTCATAACTCTGTCACCTTGAAGGAATTTTATTATTGTTTCGCACAAATATTTCTTATTATGAACCGATGTGTCATGCGCAACACCCAGAGCCCTAGCTCAAACGTCAAGGTCAAAAGTGTAGGTCACAGGTCAATGGAGTTTTTCTTGCCGGTCCATGAGTCTGGCATTCTTGCAAAAATTCTAATACTACTTAGCAGAAATGAATTCCAAAACCAAGACCTCTATCCCAAAGGTTAAGGACACATTCAGAGGAGGTCTATCCGGTCAGTAACTCTATCATCCATCGAAGTATTTTAATGTTATTCAGCACAGATGTTCGAGATGAAACGAACTGTTTGTTATGCGCAAGGCTCAGCCCCCTTTTGAAGTCAATGTCACATTTGAAGGTCAGAGATTTGTTGTGCTGGTTTTCCTATGCGGTCCATAACTCTGTCACCCAACAAAGGATTTAAATTGCTTGGCGGGGGCCTCCGTGGCCGGGTGGTTAAGGTCGCTGACTTCAAATCACTTGCCCCTCATCGATGTGGGTTAGAGCCTCACTCTTCATGTGAGGAAGCCATCCAGCTGGCTTACGGAAGGTCGGTGGTTCTGCCCAGGTGCCCGCTCGTGATGAAATAATGCACGGAGGGGCACCTGGGGTCTTCCTCCACCATTAAAGCTGGAAAGTCGCCATATGACTTATCATTTGTCGGTGCGACATTAAATCCAAAAAAAAAAAAATAAATAAATTGCTTGGCACAAAAGTTTCGAATAAAGAGACGATGTGTCATGCACAACATGCAGATCCCTTCCTTTAAAGTCAAAGTCACAAAAGAAAGTCATTGTTTTTTTTTTCATTCTTGGCCTTTAAATTATTTCATGTCACTTTTATTGTCATTTCCATTCACGCATGGATATTCAAATAACTTTGTCTAAATATTTGATATAACAAGCTCATGTGTACTAGTGACCCAATAAAAAAGTGTTGGTGTATTATTCATAATTACTTTCCTTTAATACGATGAAGTATTTCATCACTTTTTTCAGTTATTTTCCCGCCAATTCAGAAGTGAAATGTTATTTTTTTTATAGATGTTATAAGCAGTTATATATACAAATTTTAATCCAAATAGTTCTGTGTTATATATACATACATAAGGTAAATGTTGCAGCTCCATCCAGTAGGGAACTTTGTATTCGGGAGACGTAACCCAGTTAAAACTTCTTTATGACTTCTTAGCACTAAAGCTGGTAAATATTATTTTGATCAAGCCAAACTGTTCAAAAATAACTACTTTTTTTATTAAGTGAGGTTAATTGAACAATTGTTCAAAGTGAACATAAATATGTAATAGTGACCTTACTATATATAATGTGTCTTTTCATCCACCGCGTAAGCCGGGGAATATTGTTTTGGCGTTGTCCATCCGTCTGTTTGTCCAACAGTCCGTCCGAAATTGAAAATACTTATAAATCGAAAAGATCTTATGCTAAAATCACCAAGCATCACATACTTATAATTAGCAACTTTGCTCAAATTTAGTATTATTCCCATTTACCTAGTTAAGTAGAGTTCCTTTTTCTTGATTTGTTTAAAAAAAAAAATTATTATTCAAACATCAACTCATATATATTTATTTATTAACACATAACCTTTGTCATATATTGCACTAACACCCACCCCCTCCCCACTCCCCGACAAAGTAAAAGCAGGGTTTTAACAATGATTTGTTAGAAGATGAAAGCAATTATAATTCAAGAAGTACTTTAATTGGAATAACCAGACCTCACATTATTACTGATAAGCAAATGAACTTTGCTCACATGTAGTACTATTTCTCCTTGACTAGGTAAAAGCAGAGTTTTCCCTTTGACCGCATCTTAGATGGATTTTCATGAAACTTTACTCAAATGTAGATCATTATAGGGCATGCGCAATGTCGTCCGAATCACTTCATTATTCAGAGTTTTTGCCCTTTAATTGTTATTTACAATCCGTAAAGTCCTACATAACAAAGTAATAAATTGATGGATCTTCATGACATTTAATACAAATATAAATCACTATATGATGCAATGGCAATGATGCATGAATTTCTTTCGTCAAAATCTCTTCATGACCAGAACAGTTATTGCACTTTAATTGTTTTAAAATTCATAAATCCCCACATAACAAACTAACCCACTGATGGATCTTCATGAAACTTAACGCAAATATAGATCACTGCAGGGCAGAGTTTTTCCTTTTGATTTTGTAAAAAAAAAAACAGAATTAAAAATACGTTGCATGGTCCATTACTAGTGCGTAAGTCTTCCCTGCCAGTACATAGCCTTTCTGTAGACAAGCCCTATGTAGTGCCTTCTCGTGGCGACACTGAGCACCCTGCGGCCTCAGGCAGAACTGTGTAGGACTCGGAGGAGGTCTGCCCCCAGACATGCGGCACGCAAGGCCAACCGGTGTGTGGACATGTCCTGCTGCCCATGAACAGATTCCCTGTGATTCCAGGGTAGGTCTTTTGGCTGGATTCTACGGGAGAGGTAACCCCGACATAAAACTTAGAGAGCTGAAGACAGATGTACCAGGCCAGTTGTCGCTCTCTAACAAACCATGGTACAATGCATTGTTCACCATGACTACACAATCATCTAGATTTAATTGTGATTGCGCTGGTTCTTTGAGATCCTTCCAGACAGAATCAGTGCCGGGCTCTGAGCCTCGACAGAGTCCACATAATACTACTGGAGGTAACTCCCATATCCTTAGAGCTAGGAGAGGTGGGAGAAAATCTACTGGCCACAAAGGAACAAAAAAGAAGCCAATGCAACCTTTCAGGGTTATGCATTGGAATGCAGAAGGACTCCTCAATAAGAAAATGGACTTAGAGTATCTTGTTTGATAAGGACCAACAAGTCTGCTTCATCCAAGAGACTCACCTTAGCGAGGACAAATTCTTGAAGGTTAGAGGCTACTAGTGTTTTTTTCAGTTGTGACAGGTTGGGTAGGAACAAGGGAGGAATCCTAACACCGGTGAGAAACAACATAGCAGCAACACAGATCACTGTGCATATGGATGACTCCGAGTCTCAGGTGTTATGCCTAAAACTTAGAGATGTGGAGTTAAATGTTGTCAGCCTCTACTCCCCAAATGACAAACCTCTATCCATTGACACTATCCCAGTGCAGGACTCAAACATCCTAGTCATTAGCGACTTCAACGGCCACTCACAGAGCTTGGGATGTGACCACATAGACAGACGTGGAGAAGAGGTACAGTCCTGGCAAGATGATCACAACTTGTTGCTGATCAACAACCTCGACGACAAGGACACTTTCTATTCCAGACGTTGGCACACCACTTCCACTCCTGAATTTGGTTTCTGCGCGAGGACATCCACAAGAATATTGCAAGAGAAGTAGGCCAACAACTAGGCGGTAGCGATCACCGTCCTGTTTACCTCACCTTGCAGCATAGGACCATACAGAAACCAAGCTTACCTCGTTGGAACTACAAAAAGGCTGACTGGAAAAAATACAGAGAGCTTACAGATGAAACCTGCAGACAGATTAGCACTGAAGGCAGGGACATCAACAAAGTCACAAAGACTTCAATGCAGCCCTACTCCAGGCAGCCAAAAAATGTATTCCTAGAGGTTCTAGGAGAGATTTCAAGCCATTCTGGAACAAGGATTTAAAGGGCCTTCAGGAGGAGTTGTCAGAAGCCAGGCGAGAGGCTGAAACACACCCGTCCCAAACCAACAACATAAAACTTCAAAAAGCAAGGGCCAAGTTTCTGAGAGCAAAGATCCAGGCCCTAAGACAGAGCTGGAAAGAAAAAACTGCCTCACTCAAATTAGAAAGAGACAGTACAAAGCTCTGAAAACTCACTCGGCAATTGAATGATGAAGGCGGAAGTGAAAGAGGCACTACATCTGTAGACGAAAATGGTTCTTTGCTGACTGGAAAACAGGCTGCAAATAAGTCTTCTGAAAACTACGAGAAAGTAAGCAACATCACAGTCAACATAGGACGGCAAAGAGAAATTAGAAGGGAGGAAAGAGAGAGAAGATCCAAAATGTCCAAGGAAGAAGTGATGGAATCAAGCCTCACACTAAATGAGCTACTTACAGCACTGAAGAAGCTCCAGGCCAAGAAATCACTAGGACATCACCAATGAGATGCTGACCCATATGGGAACATTTGCAACGAAAACCCTTTTGGATGTCTTCAACCTGAGCTGGAAGGAGGGAAAACTTCCACAAGTCTGGAGGGAGGCGATCATGGCACCTATCCTAAAACGTGGAAAGGACAGGAAGAAAGTAGCCAGCTGTCGCCCTATAAGCCGCACAAGCTCTGTGGGGAAGACCATGGAAAGCAACGCATGAAGTGGTACTTGGAAGCTTACAATATCTTGGCCCACCAACAGGATGGCTTCGGGTTATTCCGGTCAACAGAGGATCAAACAATATACCTTGCACAAGAAAATGCCTTTCAGGCTAAAAAGGTTACTCTAGTGACATGGGTAGACCTTCAGAAAGCATTTGACAAGGTATGGGTGGATGGTCTTCTTGTGAAACTACAGAGGAATGGTGTTGGAGGCAACTTGTACAGATGAATAAAGTCCTATCTCTTCAACCGAAGGGCTAGAGTGAACCTTGATGGAACCTCTAGTCATTAGTTTCTGCACATGGAGTTCTCCAGGGAGGAGTACTCTCTCCTACTCTCTTTCTTCTCTTCATCAACAATCTGGTGGCTGAACTTCCAAGAGGAGTCAAAGCTGCTCTCTACGCGGAATTTGGTGTTTTGGTGCTCAGAGGAATATGCAACAACTGCCAAGTACAGGATGCAAGAAACTGCAGACAGGTTTACAGCCTAGGCAGAAGAATGGTGTGTTCAGGTCAACACTGAGAAGTCCTGCACAACCCTGTTTTTACTGTTACCAAAGTAGACAAATGCTGGCTATATTAGGATTTGTGACACCCCACTTGCAGAAGTGGAGGAGGCAACATATCTAGGAGTAACGTTTGACAGGCGCCTAACATGGAAGGCACATTTAACCAATGCAGAAAGCAAGGCACGAAAAAAGCTTCCCATTCTACGGAAACTTGCTGGTACAAACTGGGGAACTCACGAAAACATACTCAAGACAGTGTACCTTGGGACCATCCTAGAGAATGGCTCCTCAGCTTGGATAACAACGGCCAAGACAAATTAGCAGAGGTTTGACAAAGTGCAAAATCAGGCTCTCAGAATCGTCACCGGAGCCCTGAAATCAATATCCATTAAGGTCATGGAAGATGCCATCCCTCCACTTGCCAAGAGAAGGGAGTCTAAAATCCTGGTACAAGCCAGCAAATACCAAATACCTGCCAGATCATCCCATGAAAGCCAAACTTGAAGGGCTTACCAAAAAAGTCTTTTAAAAAGAGGCAGTTTTGTACACGAAGCCAGGAAGCTCAACAAAACCTTTGCAGAGCATCTTGGACAACCCACTACTCCTTTCACTGTTCAAGATCTACCAGAACCGTGGAAACATGACCAATCCAACCTGACTATACCTACTAATGTTTCTGGTCTTCCCCCCTGGTACTTCAGATGAAACGGTCAAGCTATCCTTTACACAGGCCATGATCCAAGACACATACCCGTCAGAGACATGGACACAGGTGTACATAGATGGCTCAGCTGCAATAAAAGACGGAGGAGCTGGTATCTTCATACTGCATACCTCGGGAAGATCATAGACAAATAGTATTCCAACCGGAAGGCACTGTACCAACTAAAGAGCAGAGGTTGAAGCCATCAAACAAGCTATTAAACTCATTGAGGGATCTCCAGAGAGCTGCCCCAACGTGGTTATCTTCACGGATGCTCTGTTAGTTCTCCAAGCACTGGAAAATTCCAAACAAACATCCATCTCCATGGCAATGTTCAGCCTATGCAAATCAAGAGTTGTGTCCTTACAATAGATACCTGCACACTGTGGTGTACCTGGAAATAAGAATGCAGACATATTAGCCAAGCTTGGAGCTACAGATACTAGTAATCAGACACAAAATGTCATTACTCACGAGGAGAAGGTGACAATGATCAAAGCACTGACAAAGCCAAGGCCAACCAAGGATGACTACCACCTACTAGACAGATGGGAACAAGTCATCATCCTTAGGCTCCGCACAGGATATAATAGGTTAAATGCCCACATGTGCACAAAGCTTCAATTGTCTCCTCCGACGATGTGCCCTTGTGGCCTGGAACAGCAAAGTGCTGAGCACATTCTGCAGAGATGTCCACGTCTGGTTGAACCAAAGGAAAACTGTGTGGCCAAACAGCACCCCAATGAAAATCAAAGTGCACGGCAAGATAGAGGACCTGAAGAAGACGGCATCCTTCATAGCTAGATCAGGGGTGATGGTGTAGGCGTCGAACGCCAAGAAGAAGAAGAAGGTCATAAATGAGTTTGATCATCTTTTAAAGGAAGGAAGAACGGTATTCATTTGACATACTTGTCCACTGGTCGTCCTAAATCAGCAAGAAGATGGCATTGTACGTGTTATATCCTACCCTTTGTATGTTATGATACACACGGTCCTGGACGGGGAAAATTACTAGCCTCTTTCATTCTCGCATTTCTCACCTCGAATGCACAGTTCGACAAAGAGCTACTATGCATATTGAAGACTGGATCTTTAGTCGTGCACAAGTCACTTTCTCAAGACACTGTGTTTTCAAGTTTTCGTCAACATACTTACACAAAGTCTACTAGTACAATTATGTAATATTTAGGATGATTGTCTGGCCATATGTATTATGTTATATTGAAAATTGTCATAGGTGATGTATTTTGCCGATATGCCAATAAAATGAAATTAAATGAAATGAAATGAAATGTTGTATTTTATAGAGTTAACATATTCAAGTTGTTGTTGATTAATTGATAAGGATTTGATGCTTTTCATTAATAAAGTTTCAATATGTGCAATCTAGGTTTTTAAAAAAAAGATAAAAGACATTTTCCTTTATGTCATGTCCATATATTATTTCTAGGTACAGTAGTTTAAAAAAAGTAAAATGTATATCGTATTTTCTCTCATATTTTGGTGCACTGTATATAAGTAAGCCGAAAAAAGTGTAATAATAGTTGAGACATGCATAATTTAAACCATGTAGAGTTAAATAATAGCTTGAGAACTTATTTTCTTGTGAAAGAACATGTCAAGTGGATGGTATGAAATAACCTTGTTCACAGATTTTTCGACCAAGGCGGTATCAAAGTTATCCTTTGCATAAGCGGTTACATGACGGCAATGTTTAGTTGAATAGGGTATGTAGCGTTTAAATTTAATGTAGAAATACAAATAAAATGTGATAAATGTAGCTGTTCTTTTATATTTTTCCTTTTCTTATAGACCCAAAGGCCATCAAAGCAGAGAATGAGCAACTGAAGGAACAGACATTGTGTAAAGTATGCCTAGATAATACAGTCTGCATTGTATTCCTCCCATGTGGCCATCTTGTGACCTGCGCCGACTGTGCTCCAGCGATGCGGAAATGTCCCATTTGTCGTGCCCTTGTGAAGGGCACCGTAAGAACCTATATGTCATAAACGCTTGAAATGACTGAATATATAACGTTGTGTTACTCTATAATTATTATTACTTTTCAGAGTAGAAATTGCACTACATATGCACATCATGTACTTATCTGTCTGTGTTAAATTGATGATGAATGGTCTTTTTGTTGATTGGTTTGGTCCAATATCTTTAAATGCGTTCAAAACTATATGTAAAGATTACCTTTAAAGGAAAAAAAGTGGTCTTTTGTTTTTATGTGGTCTCTCAGCATGATTTAATTTGTACAATTTTATATTTTAAAGGAAAAGGAAATAGTGGCCTTTTTCAAGCTGGTTTTATAGAAGTAATTCAGAATAATAGTTCGACTATAGATATTTTCATCTGTCAATAAATGAGTTAGCTTTTCCTAACAGGTTTTATTCAGAATCATAAGACATTTTTGGTAATAGAAGATTATGCAGGTAAAACGGAAATCAAAAACAAAGTTAATTGAAACTTTAAAAGAAATCATATGATAACTATGTACGCATGTTGCTACTGACCATTGTACTTTCGTCTATTAATTATATAGGACCTAATTCTTGTAAAAGGCTAAGCTCTTGCTGTCAGCTTAAACAATAGTAAAATGCAATGTTTGATTCACCATCTAGTTACAAGGACCTTCCTGATTTTTGTTTTCATTTTGAAGGAGCTAGCTATTTATGTGTTAGTGTGATTTTATTTCCGTGTTTGATTGAACTATTTTAACTAAATGAACACCAGATGCACCAGCTTCACAAGTGGCTTTGCCATGAGTGAAAAAGTAAGATTTGGTGTTCGCAAGTGAAAGATACATTTTCATCTTACATGTGAAACATATATTTCATATCTTTCCAATTATTTTAACAAGCTGTTATACATTTTGTTGTTCCGTACCAGTGTAAAATATATCTGATTTTTTAGTGTTAAATTGCCATGTATTATCTCATCGTTATATAGAAAAATGCAATGCAGAACATGTAAATCAAGCTTTCATTGATTTTGTTGTTGTTGTTGTCGCAACAGCTATTCCCATATAAGTTGTACATACCTTTTATCTTTAGAGAGTTTAGTATAAAACTAAACGAGGTACAAAGATAACTAGAGTCGTTTGATTTTATGTATTAACATGTACATTCAGGGTATTATTTTGACCGGTGAAGTTTAAAAACAGTGTATCTACTTTATCAAAGTTTGTTACATTTATGATAAAAATGACACTCTGTAATATTCCCCGTAGTTTTTTATTTATCTTTTTCAGAATCGTTACAATATCGATGGTTTTGTCGAATATTTATAGGGACATGCCTCCAGTTAAACGTCAGACTTAAAAACAAGCATCACTTTTATGATATATCGGAAATGATTAGTCAGTGTCATGTCGCTAAATATGTTTAACTTCATGTAAAGTATATATTAATGTAAAGCAATTCTTTACTCTTTTTTGTGTCAAGTTTCAAAATAATAGGCAAACGCATATGAGAGTTTTCTACTGATGATATATTTTATTATTCAAAAAAGTGTTTTAACAGATAAAACTGTCTTTAAACCCGCAAACAAATTGATATTTCTACTCTGGTGTATTTTTTGTATTTGTTTCTGGATGTATGCAGCTTTAAGATGTAAATTACAGAACAGCTGAATTAAACTTTAGAACTTTGAGGAAAGTTTTTGTATACTATACCGCCAGTTATAAATATATATGTATCTAGCTAGATAAGGTTCTTGTACATTTTATTTTACTAGCATTAAAACTGAACTTTTAGGCGCTTTGGTTTCTCCTAGAATTAGTTCCGTTTTATTTAGTTATGAAATACACTGGTGTTAATATTTACAATCTTCCATATATGTATACACAATGTTTTGAACGTTTTTACTGAATGGATAAACAATAATTTTGAAAGAAACAATCTGATTCAGTTTAAGACAGACGGATATTTGTTTTATGAACGTGTGCCTTAGCTTTGCGGGAAACCACTTGAGGGATAATATTACATTTGTTTGATTAATGCGATATATATATATCGTTATGTATTACATTAGAAAGAATTTTTATTTTTATGTTGTTGTATTTTTTATCATATCTTATTTCTTTGTTAAAATTGCATTAATTGATATCTAGTTTCAAATGTAACCTAACTTGATTTTTTGACTAGGTGAACTTATGTGATCGCCCTTCGTCCGTCCGTCCGTTGTCGTCTTGTACACACGATAGAGACCACATTTTGCAATTGATTTTAATCAAACTTGCATACAATTTTTATTGGTATAATATCTTAGTTCCCATCATGGGTTCCAGAATTACGACCCCTTAATGGACCAGATTTTGCTTTTTGGCTTTTGCAGCCATATAGAGAATTTATTTGTGGTTTGATTTGCTACAGTTACGGCTTCTGATTGATCCCTGAAATACCCAAAATCTGTTGATGTTTATCTCGTGAACATCATAAAAGTGACATTTTACATTCGATTTTAACTACTCTTACACACAGCATAAGTCACAATATGATCTCGATTCGTTTTTAAAACTGGCTAGATTCCATCACTGGTTCTAGAGTTAATGTCTTAGAAAGGGGCAACATTTTCTAATTTGAGCAAAAGCTTCTTAAAACTGTAGAGGCCACACCTATGACCCTGTCTCGATGAAACTTGGTCTGCATGTTTATCTCGATGCTTTCAATGCCAAGTTTAACAGGTGAGCGATGTAGGGTCATTATGACCCTGTTGTTATGGAAGTTGTGTTTGTTACTTTGTGTTATCAGGTGACTCTCAGTGAAAAAGAATGTACTTCGTTTTTATGTTTTTGTTTGTTTGTTTGTTTTTGTTTGTTTGTTTTGAGAGGGGTTCTAAATCTAAGAAATAGCAAAAGGAAAATTATGAGCAGCGAATTGTTTCGTTTTAAGTATCTTCTTTACAAAATCTAACCTGTGATGAGTTGCAAACTGGAATTTTACAAGGCAGCAGTTTTAATCATTTGTATATTTTGAAAATATTCACCAATCTTGCACTATATATATAGTCTTTCAGAAGAAACACATAGACATGACAAATTTAAATTGATCCCAAAATAGATGAGTGCAGTTTACCACTTATATTGAAGTCCCTTCAGTTATGAAATATTTAAACACTCTAAAAATAAATATGTTTAGTTACACACAAACGTGATGCAGTACCTTTTTCTTGCTGTTGGTTATGGAATACAAGATGTCCAGCATTATAATGGTGATATGTTTCCTTTTTCCTTTTTCTTTCTTTAAGTGACTTAAAAGATTTTGTTATTTGCAGTGTTTTAGTGTCATTTTTGATCCACTTATTGTGAACCATGTAATTCGAGTTCGGGAGGTCGTGGGTTCGATCCCCGACCGCGTCATACCAAAAGCATGAAAAATGGTACCAGTAGCTCCCTTGCTTGCCGCTCAGCATTAGAAAGGGAAACTGACCTCTTCTTGCTTACCTTCGTGACGATGGGTTCCATTAGAAATGATGAATATTAGTTGTAGAACGACCTAAAATAAATTATGTAGAAACTAAACATGTAATTCCGTTTGAAATTTCATGATTTCGCCCAAACTGATATGAATTCGTTAAAAGGTGAAAATGCGCATGTCAGACAACATGACCTTAATTAATGGCCGTACGTTTATTAAGAGATGATCATGTCGATTATTAGAGTGGATTATCTATTGATATAATTGTATAAAAAGGCGTAATTTTTTACTTTAGAAATTTTAATATGTTTTCATTTCACACGTAAAACCAAATTATACATTCTTACTCAGACTCGTTATGCCGTTGACATTTTTTAAAATCTTTAGAAGTATGTTTTATAGTGTGTTAACAAGATGAGAAAAAATGTGTTTTATATGAATTTAGTAATATACTAGTGTGTGTGTGTATGTTGTTTTTTTTGTTGTTGTTTTTTTCGAAAAGTACTATTATAAAATTTTGTACTTGTATACAAAAATAAAACGTTGTTATCGTAAAAATAACTTCACGTAAAAGACATTACAAATGTTTGCTTGAAAATAATTGTCATAAATTAAATTCTTCATTATAAAACAATATAAGCTTGCGAGAAAGAAAGTACGTGAAAATATATCCTGATTTTGCATTACAAGTTGGGTTGTAAATATTATTTACTTGACAACGGGAATAGTTTATCCAGATGATAAACTCAGATTCATAAACTCAATCAACGCCAACTACGACTTATTAGCGTAAATTATGAGGAGTTACTGGTGTTATGGACAAAACATAACTAAGCGAAATTTTGTGCTATTATTTTTGTTGGCATTAGCTGTTTATATCATGGAAGTGTGTTATAAGGTATCATTCGCACTTCTTAATTTCTTGTATACCATGTATTTTCTTTTATTTCTCTTTCTTATGGTTGATGTTAGTGATTTTACCTCACCTGAGCCAAAGGCTCAAAGTGAGCTTTTGTGACCGCTCACAAACCGCTCACATGACGTCGTGCGTCGTCTGTCCATCAACATTTTCTAAAAAAAACTTCTTCTTCAAAACCACTGGGCGGAATTACACCAAACTTCACAGGAATGACCATTTAGTGGTCCCCTTTCAAAATTGTTCAAAGAATTTAATTCAATGCAGAATTCTGGTTGCCATGGGAACCGAAAGGAAAATATTTAAAAATCTTCTTGTCCAAAACCGCAAGGCGTAGAGCCTTGATATTTGGCATGTGACATCATCTTATATTCCTCTATCAAGATTGTTCAAATTATGCCCCTGGGGTGAAAAGAGGCCATGCCCTGGAGGTGGTCGTAAGTTTTACATAGACTTATATAAGAAAACAAATAAAGATCTTTTGGCCTCTGATATTTGGTATGTAGCCTTTCCTAGTGTTTCTCTACCAAACTTGTTCAAATTATGTCTCTGGGATGAAAAGAGGCCCTGCCCTGGGGGTACCAAGTTAAACATAGATTTATATAGGAAAACAGATCTCCTTGTCTGAAAGGTCAATGCCTAGGCCTTTGATATTTGGTATGTATCATTGTCTGATGGTTCTCTCACAAGTTTTATCAAATTATGCCCCTGGGATTAAAAGAGGCCCCGCCCTGGGAGTCACTTGTTACAATTATGAGTTATATAAGAAAAAAATATCCGGTCATATTTCATAGACTGATTGATTATAATTACCTGATGACCCCAAGCGATTAGGGATCACCTGACTGTGACCTTGATCTACTCTCTTACTTTTTTTAAGATACAGCCTTGAAATTTGGATGGAATGTACAGTTTTGCACACCAGTCTTAAAATTGACTTTCAGTTATAATGAATGTGACCTACTGACCTACTTTCTTAATATTTTAGCATCAGTTTGCCATTGAAACTTGTAGCTTATATTACTCAGGAAAGCGATCCATGGTCATCGTGACCCTCTTGTTATTGTAGTTGCCTTTTCAGAAAAAATTGGCACAATCATAGATGTCACTTGACTTCCTGTGAGGTCCGTTGTCTATGGATTATGCGTTGGTTCTTGCTTTCTTGCTTCCATAAAAATTATTTTCTTTTGATTCAAAGCTACATTAACAATATTTTCTGATTTTCAGATGTGTCTTGTAACTATCAACATTTTAATAATGTATTATGTATTGAAATTAAAAAATAGTCATGTTAGTTTTTTTGAAACTACATATGTCTACACACCCTTTACGAATATAGACACGAACGACGTTGTTTAGTTTGTAAAACAAACGATTTAGAAGACGAATATTTATAGGTTATTAACTTTGTATGTGGATATATGCACGAGTTCTGCATTGGTAATATTGTGCGAAATTAGGAGCGCAATATTATCCGCGAAAGAACGAGTGCATATATCCACATACAAAGTTGATAACCTTTTTATTACATACCCACTATCAAACAATTAATGTATGTCTAAATTATCGTTCTGTAACAAAACACAAGTAAAATACGAAAAGATTTTCTCCGGGAATGTAATAAACAAATCAAACTGACGCGCATTAATATTTTCTGCGAAAATGACGTCAACTTGTTGTCGCAACGTGCGCGTTTACACCTTAGACGTCACGCGATTCTTTTCATTACAACGTTAAGAAAACATTCCACGTCCGATATGAAAGCGTTCCACGTCAATATGGAAAAACATTGCACGATATCGGTCCATTGAAACTCAATGAAAAATAACTTTAAGTATGTAATAAGACTTTATATGTATATGCCTACATTATTCTATTTTAGGCGGAAATATGTTATAGACGATTACAATGTACAAGTCTTCAATAAAATGTCTGTCTGTCTATATGTCTGTTATTTATTTATATCAAGCTCCCGAAAATGCTTTCAAATCACAAACATCCATCTTATGGATCTAATATACCATAATATTTTTATGTGTCCATACCCAAACGGACTCAGGTCCGTAGGAACAGGGGGCGCCCCGCCCCTTCCCCCCCCCCCCCACAATGATTTGACCGATTATGGTAATTATCTTAGTAATTAATTATGTTTTGACAGCGGGTCCATTTCAGCTGTGAACTGTCACCAGACTTGCAGTTTTATAATTGTATTGTTAACCTTATAAGTGTCAAATTAAAACAGAAAACATGTAAAAATAATTTAAAAAACCTTAGAAAAGCGTTTCTTTCTCGGACCCAAGCCCGAGAAAAAGGTGAGTGGTTTTATAATGTACTCTTTATACTGTGTCAAAACATGGAGTATATTGTATATAAAATTGCAGTGACAAAAGTGTTCTTAAATGCTCCCCAAAATGCCCCAGAATGCAGGAAATGAAGCGCTAAATTAAAAAAAAATTCAGGTGGAGCATGCCCCCGGACCCCCCCTACCTAGTCCCCTACTTTTCTATTTCAGTCGGCTGATTTCTATAAAGTGTGCCCTCCAATCTACAAAATGCTTCCTACGGGCCTGGGACTTATGATTATAAATATTTATCACACACTAAATGTCTTGTATATTCTTCTATCTGGAAAATAATATGAACATGAACCAATTTCCAATTAGTTATCAAATAATCAAAGTCTTGGAGTCGTTTGTTGCTTGGTGTATCACGGTACAGAGTTCAGATGTGCAGGAATTGAACATGGAGGGCGTTAGCTCGACTGGTTTAGTATCAAAGCATCTGAACGATGGCCATTGTATATTAGACGATAAACCAAAACAATGCGAGATTGTTTTCATTCTTACTTTGCTTGCAACATAAATTTTTTATTTTTCCTTACCATTACATACATCATATGACAATAGGATCATAACTGTTGCTACCGTATTTCAATTATATTATGATCACCCTGTGCCCGAAGTCGTCGTGTGTCGTCCGACATGCGTCAACAATAATTTGACTGTTAACACTCCAGAGGTCACTGTTTTAACCCAGTTAATGACACTTACCAGAATATTACCCTCAGTAAGATCTCCGACGATTTAATTACTGGGTTATCTGGGGGTAAAAACTAGATCAATAGGTCTAAAAGGAAAATCTTGTTAACACTTTAGATGCAACAGAGGCTTTTTCATCTTTATGAAACTAAGTCAGAATGTTTGTCTCTTTAAAATCTAATAAAAATTCAAAACTAGGTTACTTGAGGCCAATAACTTAGGTCGCTAGGTTAGATGATAGGAAACCATGTTAACCCGTAAGAGTCCACATTTACTGATTGATCTTCTCATAAATTTCTCAAATTCTTCGTTATTTATTAAAATGTAATTTGATTTGAAAACTCGGTTACCGGAGTTAAAAATTTAGGTCAAAAGTTTAATCAAAGGAAAACCTTGTACGCATTCTGGATGCAGTTTGATGTGAGAATTTTTGTCTCATTGCATCTAGGTCAAGTTCAACTTGTTTACTAGAGATCAAAAACTAGGTCACGTAGTCAAAAGTTATAAAAAAAGACATTCTTTACACTCATGAGGACACATTTCTAGTTGAAATTCATTTACCTTTGTCTGAATGTTTTTCTGTATGAAATGTTGGTCAAGTTCTGAATTGGATTTTCCAGATCAAACACTAGGGTACTGAATCAGTTATTGTTAACACTCAAAGGGCCGTTTTTACTTGATATTTATACGACTTGGTCGGAATATTTGTCTGTTCAGAATAGGGATGAGTTTGTTACTGATCACTTGGGAAAAAATCATTAGTTCAAATCATGTAAAAGCTTTGTAAACATTTTAGTGGCTATTTTTCAACTTGATATCATTTTCAGAATGTTTACCTGTAAGCAATCTAGATTAGACTCAGAAGTGGGGTACCTGAGGTCAAAAACTATGTAAGGTCATAGTAAAACATGCTTTAGTTCTACGATCTACTTGGTTTCCGTAAAACATGTCAAAAATCTTTGACTCTGTGAAATCTGTGTCAAATTACATAGTAGGTTATCTCAGCTTGGAAAGCTAGGTCTATTATTACGATATTTATTTGATTCAAACTGAAAATAGATGTTCCACATCATTAACTACGTCATATGGAACAAGCTGGCACCATTTGTCATGAATAATGTCACATTTTTACTTGAACTTTCAGGTTGATTTTGCATTTTCAATTTATGTCTGTTATTATTCTACATGATCACCTACATCATATGACACAATGAGACATAACACAGTGTACTGACTATATTAAATATGATTTGGATAAATGTAGGCTGCTCCAAATTTTGTAAAATTACTACAGGTCAAGACTAATTGAAAAAAATATGGTTTACTCGTATCCATGTTTTTATATTGACAACCAAACAATTACTGGTCTGAGTTAGGGATCGAGCATTTATTTGGTAATAGATCTATATGTACTAGATAAAGTCGATAGAATAATGTAGATTTTATGATGGACAGAAAGTGTCAATATAGTGATTAAATTTAAGTAATACCACCATCCTCATAGCAATGTATAACTTGTGTAGTTACTATGACCTGATTGTTATGTTTATTGTATGTATATATGCATGACAAGAATAGGTGTATAGTCTAAGTAAATTAAATGTTCTTCTTCTTCTTCTTCTTCTTCTTCTTCATAACCAGTAGTTCATGATGGCCGAGTGGTTAAGGTGGCTGACTTAGAATCAGTTGCCCCTCACCGATGTTGGTTCGAGTCTGTCTCGGGGCGTTGAATGCTTTATGTGAGTAAGCCATCCAGCTGACTTACGGAAGGTCGGTGGTTCTACAAGGTGCCCGCCCGTGATCAAATAATACACGCAGGGGCACCTTAAGGAAAGATGTAAAGTCGCCATACGACGTATAATTGTGTCAGTGAGACGTTAAACATAACAAAAACATACGAACAAAAAAATGCAGGCTCTTTCACTCAGTTGTTCTACATCATCACTTACACCATAATATATGAGCCATAACTCTCACACGTATATTTTATGAATTATGCTCCCTTTCTATTTGAGAGTATCATGTCAGTTTTGACCCACCTCGGTAGACTAGTAGCAGATCGCCCGCTTCGAGAATGAGAGGTCGTGGGTTCAATCCCTGGTCGCGTCATACAAAAGACGTAAAATGGTACTAGACTAGTAACTTTCTTGCTTGGCGCTTAGCATTAAGAGGAAAGTGCTAGGACTAGTCAGCTCGGTGTCAGTATAACTTGACTTGGTGAATCGTGTCACGTGTCTATGGCGTGATATTCCAACGAGGCAGCTCTATAAAGTTGAGTATTATTAGTAGTTGGCAGGTAACAGTTGACAGCTGGATGGTTGTCGTGTATGGAATTCCGTAGCAGTAGGCTGCTAGCAGTTGGCAGTACGCAGTTGGCAGGTAGCAACTGACAGCTGGCAGCAGGCTGTCGTTTATGGAATTCCGAACATTATAGTTATTGTCACAAGTAGACACCGTCGTTTAAATGACTGAAAAAAATGTTGAGAAAAAGAAAGATTTTAAACCCAAACATACATTCTTGTCAGTTTTGAGTAAACAATTCACTATATTTTTATTATTACTAAATGCATTTGATTCAAATTTAAACTTTTATTCAAATTTCAAACTGTTTTTCAACATCATCGTCCTCATCATATGTAACAAGATCCATAACTGTAACAAATACTTCGTAAATCATGTCCCATTTTTATAATTTTATTTAAAATTGATTTGTAACACATCTGTGTTTGTAAATCAATCAATCTAATTCAAACTTAAAACGACTGCTTCTCATCTTTACCCAGAGGATATGATCCATAATTCTGGCACCAGTTTTATGAATTATCAATTTTACATGCAGTTTTCAGGTTAACGTTGTGCATTTTGTTGTATTTTATTTACCACTGAATAGATTTGATTCAAACTTATAGCAGTTGTAAGACTTTATTAGGCACATGATATGACACATGATGAACTACTCTTGCAGAAATATTCCATAAATATGTCCCTTTTGTTCTTAATAAATATTTTTGATAAAATTCCACCACTATATATGTAGGTGGGCCTCCTTGGTCAGCTGACTTCGTATTACTTGTCCCTCGTCGGTGTTTGTTTGAGCCTTCCTCATGATGTCGATTTCTTCATGTGAGGAAGCCATCCAGCTGGCTTACGGAAGGTCGATAGCTCTACCTAGGTATCCGCCCTTGCTTGAATAAGGAATGGGGACACCTTGGGTCTTCCTCCTCCACCATTAAAAGCTGGAAAGTCGCAATATGACCTATAATTGTGTCGGTATTTTGGGCACTTTTTCTATTTCAACTCGGTTACACGAAGTCCGGCAGTGATATTTTTGTTAAACGTTTACAAACTGAAATATGTTTAACTATTTACTCCGAAACCAATATTCTGAAAATAGTTGCCGAAATTTGGATTACGGGTTTTTTCCATATTCTAAGACAGAGCTAACATTTTAACTAAATCAAGAAAAAAGGACATATCAGCCGCTATACTCATATTTCTTCACCTTGAGTGTAGAAATCAGAAATATATCCTGATACATGCCCCGTCTGATTTTCTGCATGCATATTTCATCAATATGCCGATATTTCTGTTGATAGTGTGTTTACATCTTATCCCATCCACTACCAAAATAACGTGTTTTTACAGAAATTGAACTTTAGCAACCTATCTGAAAGCGTTAGAATTCAACAGTTAGAATTCAACAGTGCAATCAAAACTATTCTCAACAAACACATTATTATAAAACCAAACGATGACTTTCCAAAAGTAATTTCTACTTTCTTACAATCAGATGGAAACTCGCTTTTGTAATACTTTCTTTGATGTTCATGATTATGAAATAAAGATTTTAAGTAGTTTTTAAGTAATCAAATAACTGCACATTTATTATTATGTCGTGAGCGGTGTCCAACTAGCTTAGAATCTTATGCCAGCTCGAAGATCGAAATTCAACTTCATAACTTATCGAATTTTGATCCTAAGTTACACCTGAAAATTGAAAAACGTTAAATTTCAAAATCGCTTTTAATTTCGGACCAGCTCAATGATTGAAATTTATAATATTCCAAAAGCCAAATTTCGATCTCGTATTGAATGAACAGCCTGTTCCAAGATTGATATTGAAATGAAAAAGTCAAATATCGAGCAAGCAATTAGTGTCTAGTCATCTCGAAAATCGTACTTCAAATTTTGAAAAGCTGAATTTCGGTATAATACTGAATCCGCGATCTGCTCAAGATTCAAAGATTAAAAATCGTGCAAGATCGGATATATCGAAATTCATTTTTTTAAAAATCCAAATAGATTATTCCCGGTAGTATATTTCAAGCCTGCTCGAATTTTCAAAGCAATCGAATTTAAAACTGGTATTGAATGTGAAACTATCTTTTAAACAGCTAGATTTCGATCTTGCATTAATTTTATTTGCGAGCGAGCTCAACGTTTCGAAAATTTAGCACTGCAAATTTTCTATCTGAATATCGAGCATGTATTGAATTAAGAGCCAATTTAAAGATCGCAATTTTTTTATTTTTTTTAAATGCCGATTGACTAGTACTGGAGTCATATGAGAAGTCATGGTCGTTACCCCTTTGGTGCTCGAACACACGACCCATTTGTTGAGCGGCCGACACATTATCCACTGGCCGACCGCTCCCCTCAAAATATTTGAATTTCGGTCATCCTGCTGGAACTGATTTCAGTTCTGCCTCGAAATTCGACGAATTCTTTTTATTTTAATTTCGATTTCCGTGTCTGCGAAATTCAATGTAAGCGAAATTCAACGTTATCCTTTCAAAACTTGAATTTTGATTTTCTACTTCTAACTTGCCCAAAATATGCCGCCTCAAATTTCAACGTTTCTTTTTTAAATTTTGAACTTCGATCCTCAAGCTGTTTAAAGTTGACTATTGGCTGTAAACAAATCATATTATGGAGCGTCCAATAATTTATAAATCCGTGCATGTGTGCTGTTTAGCGGATGAGAAGATATCAGTCTTTAAAGTTAAGGAGCTTAAATTCCGTAAGAATTGACGGAAACATACGAGAATGTTCGAGTCTTTCCGATTAGGAAAAAAACTATACTCATCTGCAAAATGCTTAAAAAAGACCATTTTCTTCTTCACCTAGAAAACTGAAATTAGTATAAAACAATTGCTAAATAGATATAGATTACTTAGTCGTTTGCAAGGGTCTTTAAGCGCACATAAGAATCTATTTATTCTTTGTTAAACAGAAGAAATTTCAGCAGATTATCCATATTTTACTATGTTTCTATTTGTAGATAGACAGACATAAAGTATACGCAAAAAAGACCATTTTCTTTTAAATTCATTTTAAAAATAAAATATTCATAAGAAAGACAAAGCATTGAATATTATCACATCATTTGCAAAGCTAAAATACCTATAATACTTTTTCCATAAATTTAAATAAAGTAAAGGGCTCCTTCTTTGCGCTATATAAAATATTTTCACTCGTGTGAAAAATCGATGGATCTCATTTTCCCATATGACTCCTTGCTAACAGGGCCTATGCTCTACCGACTGAGCTAACCAGTCACAATCACATAGATAAATTGTAACAATAACCTATTGAATAAACAAAAAAGAAAAACTGGGCTGTGGGGATGGTAGCCCCATTAAGAATAAATGGAGAGTACTTATTGAAAGTGCGTTCTGGTAACGTGCAGTTGTCCCATTCTCTCCTTTGCAGTCATGAGTTAAGTCCTATACCATGTCACACTCGGCCTCCCCAGCTATATAAATGTCGCTCTCGAATTTCTAATGGGACATAATTATCGAGTTGCGGTCCCACGTTAGGCGCCAAATGTAACAGAGTAAGTAAAATGTGCAGTCAGTCTGGGGATCGAACTCGGAACCCCTTACTTTCAGGGCGAGCACTCTACCAACTGAGCTTACAGCCTGCCTACACAAATCTCATTTTTCTAGAAATCAAGTCATGTGCTTAACATTATATTGCCTCAACTGCTCCGTTAGCCTAATAAAAGAGCTCCTGCTTCAAGTGAGGAAGGCCATGGGTTTGATCCAAGGTGTCGTTACACCAAAAAACCTGAAAAAATTATACTAGTAGTTTCTTTGTTTGGTGCTCAGCATTAAAAGGATAGTATACTAGGACTGGTCAGCCCCGTGTCAGAATAGTGTGGGGTATCATGTCACTTGTCTATAGCGTGATATTCCAGGTCTTAGGACTTAGGACTAACTTAAGACTCTCCATGAAACGCGGACCTGATTCTTGCGCATGACACTCCGTCACATAATGGTGAACATTCATGCCAAGTTACATCAAAATCCCACCATGCATGAAGAAGAAATGCTCCGGACAAACTTCAATTTGACCTTTGACCTCCGACTGTGACCTTGACCTTTGAGATAGGAACATGGGGTTTGCGCATGACACGCCTTCTCATTGAGATAACCATTCATGTCATATATAAACAAGATTGGTCCATGCATGTCCAAGTTATGGTCAAGTTATATGTCAAAATCGGACGGACGCACGCAGGAACGCACGCACGCACATACACCGAAAGTGGCGACTATATCGAGCTCACCGCAAGCGGGCTCAACAAAACACCTATGCCCCAAAATTGAGAAATGACCATTAAAATGTGATTTTTTTTCAGTAAGACAGCATTTCAGACACTTTGCAATTTTATATAGGCTTATTCAAATCCGATCCATTTTCTTACAATTTTTCTTAGACAAACCTTCACCCTTTCTTGAATGGTATTTAGAGGCAAAATGTCCACTGACACCTACTATGCTAAACAGAATTGAAATGTCAAGCGTTCAGCCAGTCACTAGTTAAATATTCCAAATTTCACAGAAAACATTGTATTGCTTCATTTTGACACATTTTTTTATGACTGTGACTCAATGCAGACTTGGATCGCCGGTATAAATTACAGACTCCGGTACATACCGGATTAACTAAATTTGAACGAAAATATCTTAAATGTATATATTTTGTAACCATGGTGATACTAACCCTAACCTTTAGTCAGTATGTTATGCATATTGTACACTAAATGCATGCGGACATGCAAAAATATGCATATTTTTGCCGTGCGCTACAATTGATAATCACTTTCGGGCATGCGCCGAAGACCGCTCCAAGTCTGCAGTGAGTTACATCGTTTTTTATTGTAAACATGACCTTTTTATCCAATCAGATTACGTCTCACTGGATGTCCAAGATGTCCAAGTTTAAAGCTTTTTTTTTCTGTTTTAAAGTAAATTTTAGTATTTGTCGGAAAGCGAAATTTAATATTACTTTCGAATATACATGTAACTGTCAAATGTGTGTGTTAGCAACACACTGTGCGTTTGTTTCAGACATTCCTGTTTAAAAAAGCAATTATCTCTTAGAGACATTTTGAAGCAATAAAAGTAAGTGACCTAGTTTTTGACCTCTAATAACTCTGTTTTAGACTTGTCATAGTAAAGGGTGGACTATAAAGTGTTATAAAAATGTATTGCTAAAAATATATTGCTATTAATTTACTTAGTGACCAGATGATCCATTAACTATCTCTTTAAGATTTTCTTGAGGCTAATGTTATTACTAAGTTGCATTACGACTGGACTAAATTTGTGACCTCAAGGTATTAACAGTTGTTGGTGCACAACTGAAATAAGTTGTTGGTGCACAACAGAAACAAGATGATCACAATAGCTCATGTCGAGAAATTTGTACTGATCTGAAAAACTAACCAGGAGTAAATTTTGTATAACATACCTTTACAGCCAATGTACTTCAGGAATTGTTGTTTCCTGATTGGTACACCACACACTTTTAACTGCTTGTGATGTCGTCCACAGAAGACAAGAGTTTGGTTTCAGCTCCTGGGTACATACATTGGGAAAATTGAGTATTGGTATTCCCTTTACTTCCATCTCTACTGCGAACATGCAGTGGGGCATGCATACTTTCCAAAAGGGAATTTATCACATGTAAATTACACACCCTGAAAATGTAATAATTAAGAGCTTAACATGTCATGATGAGTATATGAGCTGAATAACTAAGTATACATCAGTTGAATAGTAAGAAACAAATATATTTAGATCAACTAATTAAAACATTTCATTTAGTATAGCTTTTGTTTTCTCCCCTTGATAGTGTCTGTGTCACAAAACATACAGGCAAACTTCTAGACAAAATGCTCTCCAATTTCATACAGCTTTATCATCATAGGCTGATCTCAAAGGTCAAATCATATAAATCTAACTCTAACCTATTTTGAAACCACACAATAAACCCTTTTATGTTAATATTTAGCTACAATGTTAACTTATTGTTTTTGTGAAAGTTTTGTATCTAACGTTAAGCATATATCTTAGACTACATAGCTGATTGCTTTACAACTACTAACAAGTCTTTGCCAACGTGAGATGACCTTGTGTGGCAAGTTAAGGTGAAATCATATAGTTTTGTTGTCATAAAAGGATTTAATGGTTTAAACTTTTTTTAAAAAATGCCATTTCGCAGGGATATGGATTTCAACTTCCGAACAGGGTGAATAAGAAATTTAGTTGTTCTTTTTTATTACTTTTCATGGATGGACTCAACCATGAAATCTATGAAAAAGATCGTAATGATTTGACAGTACATAATTAATCGATTTTTTTTTACATATAAACTATCTTGAAGTTTTTGCCTGTAAGCAGGGTTCTCAGAAACTGCTTGCCTGAATCATTTGTAATTTATTATCCCCCGCGAATGAAATCGGGAGTGGGGTATTGAAATGGCGTTGTCCGTCCGTTAGTGCGTCCGTGCGTCCGTCCGCAGCCATTTTTCAGTAACTAGCAGGTAGAATTACATGAAACTTGAAATAAACATGAACCAACATACTGCGATGATGCTCGCCAAGTTTTTTTTTTTTGACTGGTCAATTTCCCTTAGAGTTATTGCCCTTTATTTACTGAAAAATGTCCGCCCGCAGCCATTTCTCAGTAACTAGCAGGTAGAATTTCATGAAATTTGATATACAGATGAATCAACATACTGCGATGATGCCCGTTAAGTTTTTTTTTTTTTTTTTTTTTTTTTGATTGGTCACTTTCCCTTAGAGTTATTGCCCTTGATTTAATGAAAAATGCTCAAAAGTGTCCGTCTGCAGCCATTTCTCAGTAGCTAATACGTTAAATTTCAAAAAAACTTGAAATAAACATGAACTAGCATACTGCGATGATGCTTGTCATTTTTTTTTATTTTTTTTATAATTCAGTTTCCCTTAGAGTTATTGCCCTTTAATTGTTTAAAAATCCACAGATTTGTACATAACAAACCAACCAATTGGTAGAATTTCATTAAACTTCTTTCTTTCTTTTCCATGAACATTTATTATAAACATGTGAAGTTGTGTACCCACACCTGGTCACCACCTTGCCTTGGTCAACCCCCTCATTCCTTTTTTTTTTTTTTTTTTCAAACCTTCCATGAATATTTTATCCATATGCAAAGTTGTACTGTTCCCCCACCTCACTCTCCATTCAGTCATGCCGACCATCCCGATCATGCATCATGCATTCCACGCCCCCCCCCCCCCCCCCCCCCCCCCCCCCCCCCCCCCCCCCCAAAAAAAAAAAAAAGAAAAAAGAAAAAAGCATTCTGTTAAAATGATTTCGACTAATGAAATTATTTGCTTCTTAGTAACATCCTTAACTTTTTGCCGGGTATATTTTTTTGTCACAAAGTAACAAATCTGTGCCAGGTTCTATGTGCGACTTAAAAATAAGAACAATTCTTGTACCTTACAGAAAAGATATTGTGAAGCTGTTGTTTGCAAAAAGCACTGTCATTAGACAGCTATTGATTTTGCACTGCCAAGATGTTTGAAAATTGATCCGCTTATAGAATACTTTGCTAATATAAATTACTCCTTTCTAAAACAGAACTGACCGAAAACAAAGTATACAGACATTTTCCTTTCTTAATTCCACTGTTTATCTTGAGTGAACATTATTCTCTGTACTTTCTGTGATAAAGTCATAAATTGGTCAACTTTTTACAACTTGCCTAGTTATAAAATCAAAAGAAAAAGCAATCAGTAATTTACTTCACTTTTTGCTTTAAATTGCCAATGAAAGTGTTATGTTCTGATATAATTATCTATCATTAATCTTTCATCCTAACGTAAGTCTTTTGTGTCAATACTGAGTCCCCTTGTAATGTCAGGGAAACAGTCCTACCTAGTAGAGATTATGTTCATGAGCTCATGAACTTTCATGAAAAGTTTATGAACAGTTCATGACCATTCATGAAGTGTTCATGAATAGCTCAGGATCTTTTCATACAAGGTGTTCATGAACAATTATTCTTGAAAAATCCATGAACAAATTTGAGATGGTTCATGAACAAATCATTTTTAGCAAACTTAATTTATTAACAGTTCATGAACATTCATGAACATTTCAATATTCATTCATAATATACATTAAACGCTGGTTTATTTTTTTTACAATAATAAATAAGTTCAAGAATTGTTCATGAACTTTCATGAACATTAAATTTATAATGTCACTCGATCAGTTTCCATAATTATTATTTTGGGGGGGTTTTTTGGCATGCTAGGGAAAAATGTTTGCACACGTGATTCAGAAATTTGTGAGAAATTTGTGCAGCAAAGAAGAAGGAAATACTTATCATACACCAGTAAGGAATGGTTTAAAAGGAACATGAGTATACTGAATATCAAGTAAGTAATTATTATGTTGTAATTAATCGTTCATTTTAAAACATATTAAATCCCTTTAAAATGTCACAAGTTTTCACGACCGTGAAGCAATGCAAATATCTGAATTTCAATCTTGAAATTAAAGTAAATTACACATTGTTTAACTTAATGTTTTGTATTTTATGCAGCAATTGTTTACTTCTTATTATGCTCCCAATCCTACTAATACCCCAGTCAAATACTCCATTCACAACGCTACGAGCTCCGTACAAGTAGGTTTTCAGTCGAACTTTGGCAAACTCGTACGTATCCGTACGGGCATTGTTGACTTGTACGAGCGTTATACAGATTTTTTGTACTCGTAGAGGACTCTGGAACTCGGTGAAAATGTTTCACCTAGCTCCCAAAATCTCCACGAGCTCGTAGATTTTCAAAGTAAGGAGCAGCTCCCAAGAGCCCACGGGCCCCAGAAGAGCTGACACCGGTATCGCTGCGATGTTTGCCTATGCTTGCATGAATATCGCAGGCGACTCGCACGTTAAACGCTCAATGTCCGAACGATATTATACCCAAGTCACACATACGGCGCGGATAGCTACGTCTAGCCACGGATAGAAACGTAGTAATCCGTGTCGATCCGTACCTGAGCCTTACGCATTGGTACGGATTGATATGAATTACTACTTTTAAGGTACGGCTCAGATACGGATCGATACGGATTACTACGTTTCTACCCGTGGCTAGACGTAGGTATCCGCGCAGTATGTGTGACTGGGGTATTCAGGGCACCATGCAGAAAACGTGCAATATCCGTTAGAGAAGTTTTTTTTTATAACGTTAACAAAGCATAAAATATGTGGAGCATCTCTGCAATAGGAAATATTGAGAAATTGTGACAGGTGCACGATGGAAAATAGCTTACCGCTTGTTCAATTATGTTTGGTACCCATTCATCGAACGTTTTAGGTGAGAAATGTACGCTTGAAATGGGTTTGTGCATTATTTATGTAAATATAATTTCAGTGTTGAATTTTGTATTGACCAAAAGCCCTTGGAAATATAAAGAGGCACCACAAAATAATTGTACTCTTTTGTATTTCCATGATGGTAATTATACATGCTTTGCATGAAGAAAATGAGAAATAACAAGTATCTAGTTACTAACTGACAGTGACATATATTAGGCCAAGACAATATGTGTAGCGTCTTACCATTTTATTGAATTACTGTAGCTATGTGTACAGAAATCAGTGTATTTAGTTAAATTTGAATCACATTTTGTTTCTACAGTGTAAGATTGTTATTCATCTATATTTTTGAAACCATCCTGAAACTAGAATGTGTCTGTAGGACACAGGGTGTGCCCCCCGCTGGAACATTTGTCACAAAAAGGGGAAATCATTCAAATGTTTGCAGTCTTAATGGGGTATAGCCTCAAAAAAAATTATGAAATGGATTCATTATTCTATACCATATACTTTTTGAGCTATGAGCATCACAAACAAAAAATCCACTATTTTGGCTATTTCAAGGGCTATAACTCTGTAATAAATGCTAAAATTCTCAAGAAGAATGCCAAGTGTGCAAGGTCACATTATGATAAAGACTCAAGCAAGGTTTCATGAATTTACATTAAATACTTTTTGAGTGAGGCACATAATTAGGTGAAAATGTGCATTTTTTTACTATTTCAGGGGCCATAACCCTGGAAATAGGGGGCGGACCCAGATGAAAAATAGGAGGTGCACAAGTTCATATCATGATAAAGATTCATGCAAGGTTTCATCAATTTATTTCAAATACTTTTTGAGCTAGGCGTGTCACAAGGTGAAAATGTGCATTTTCGACTATTTCAGGGGCCATAACTCTAGAACATACGTATCACCGGTATACCTGAGGAAAAATTCCCGAAAATCATATATAAAAATATAGAAAAAGACACTGAAAATGATGAAAAAAGAAATGAAACTGAAAATAGAGGAACAGATGAAAAAACAAAAACTTATGCAAAAGCCGCGCAAAAGTCTGCTGATGAAAATAAAAAAGCTGATGAACTTGTACATGAAAACGCGGAACAGACCACCGACATCGTTATCAAGAAGATCAACTCGCATATACCAGGGATTAACTTAAAACGAGAGGACATATGTATTAGCCATCGGATGCCGGGCAAACCGCCCAAGTCAGGTGATAGGCCTAGGCCTATTATTGTCCCATTCATGTCCAGGCTGACCAAAGACAAAATAATGAGAAATCGCCCACTGTTCCCGAAGGCAATTTCCATTATGGATGACATGACATCCCAAAATTACCAAGCATTCCAATCAGTTAAATACAAAATACCAGATCTTGTGAATTCTGCTTGGTTCAGGAATGGGAAGATATTCTACAAGAACCACTTTGACATTGTACAACAAGTACAGTACAAAAATTTTGGATGGTGGTTAAGTGCACCCTGGCCAGAACGCCGAGCGAATGCCTCTGTTTCTTGAAGATACTAACTGTGTAAATCAGAACATGAACTGATCATGACATGAACTGTGTATTTTGTATAAACCTATTAAACTATTTAATATACCTACATGTGAAAATAGTTCTAAGTGCTATACCGACTATATGAAAAGAGAAATTTATGTGGAAACAAACAAAAAGTGAAAAGTATTTTATTAAATTGTGCATATATGAACTATCACATAAACATATACTATTAAATGTTCCATGACACGAGTTATGTGTCAACAAGCATATAACAATGATATATTTTTATGAGACTAAAACATATTGATACTGCTCATATTCATGAAACTATTGTATTAATATGTAGACATTATATTTTGAAAAAGGTACAAATATGATACTTTTTATAATATTATAACATTATATTTTGAAAAGGGTACAGATATGATACTTTTTATAACGTAATAACATTTATTTAAGACTGAAATTCTGTCCTGCATATTTATAGGTTTGGATTTTATAAAAAGACAAGTCTGTAAAAAGTTTCAATGCATAGCACCATTTAAAAATGAAACAGTCCTGTAAACAAGTCTTTTCTTTCGCTTTTCGCATTTTTAACTAAAAAAGACTAGTTTCACATACAGGAATTATAAATTTATTCTTCGACCTATTCCTACGTTTGTTTTTTCTTTGCTTGGTAACTGAATTAAAGGGCAAAACGTGGATCTTTGGTAATCTGACATCCCTTGATTTTGAGGTATGTCAACTGTCAAAATATTGAGGGCAGTAATGTTTACAGAATAACACAATCACTCTAAAGGTATATGACCTACGTTTATGCACCACTGATAAATTATTCTTCCAACACACCACTACTTTTTAACATTGAATTAAATAGAAAACAGGGATGTTCATTCATTTTATACCTAGTTTCTTTTTGTTTCTGTTTGTGTCTTTTTTTTTGTACTGCGTAATATTGAATTACACGTAGTATTTTTGTTTTGAGAAATTAGTTTAATAAAAGGTAGCGCAGCCTGAGTGTCCAGTATTCTATGGTTTTTTTTTTCCAATGCTACTACTAGCCCTATGACGCATCTCAGCTAAAAAAATACATGTGGTATTTACGGTTAAATCTGTTTTTTTATTGACAAACTAAACTCGCTTTAAATATTTAAAATCATGTTCATATGATAAATTGTAAATGATCATAAGTATTCTGTATGCGACAAAATACAAAAAAAAACATGGGTATATACCTTTAACAGGTGAAATGAGAATCACCAGTGCATTACTGATCATGTTCAAAACAGACTATTTTTAGCACAAGGTCAGTTATAAATGAATAGTTGGTAGCTAATTATAGATCTGGAAAACCTACAAAAGTAAGATAATTTAATTTTAAGTATGTAATAAGTATTGGTAGTTGAACTGTCTCTACATGCTTTTTGTGTTAGAAAACATATTTATTCATGAAGTGTTTTTACTCATTCAAATGATATTGAACTAGATCTATCTGTATATACATGTAGATAGAGACAGCAGTCTCGAATCGGCACTATGTAACATAGTATCCAGAAGATATTAACTAGGTATTTGAGGGTGTGGTTCCATAAACGGTCAGAACGGCATGGCAGTGTGGCCACCTGTTTATTAGTACGCTTCCGTGTTGGTCAGTAACTACTTTTGTCTTTCAACTGCCCTGATAAGAATCTATATAATGTTTGAAGGTTTTGAACAATTACACTTATATATATTAAACTATGCATAACTTCCATGTTTGGTCAGTAACAATTGTTGTCTTTCAACTGCCCTGATTATAAAATACTGAATATGAATCTATGTAATGTTTGAAGGTTTTGAACAATTACACTCATATATATCAAACTATGCATAACTTGTTCCTTTTTGCATATACATCATGTGTTTTACCTCCTTCGGCAATAAGCTTCATGAATTTCATGTCAGTGTATTAAAAATATTTTTGTTAAAAACAATGATACAAATAAGAATGCTTTCAAAAAATGATAACGAAACGTAGAATATTTTATCGGTATTTTTTTTCTTTCTTAAGCTGAAATAGAATTCTAAGATCACATGTTGCTGGTCATATATGAATGTTGAAAAATGGCATTGAGGCCTCTGTTAAAAAGTATGTTTTGTATTTTTGTGTTTTTTGTGTGTATTGTGTGTTTTTGTTTTTATTTTTCTAAATGTAATTTGCATTTATCTTACGTAGAAATAACTTTCAGCTATAGAAAAAAATGTTGATAGTTCTCGCTATATATGTATTTTTGTGTTTTTTTGTGCGTATTGTGTGTTTTTGTTTTTATTTTTCTAAATGTAATTTGCATTTATCTTACGTAGAAATAACTTTCAGCTATAGAAAAAATGTTGATAGTTCTCGCTATAAATAAGCTCACCACTTAAAAATTGGTACCCTTGACATCTTTTCAAAATATGTTTTCCACTAAAAACAAATTCAGTGTTAGGAAAATGATCGTTTCCATGTTAAGTAAGGTTTTAGTAGCACTACTAAATAGTTCATGGCATCCGTAATTAGCTCAATGAATGTTAGGGGTTTAGGAAATTCAAATAAAAGAAAGCAGGTATTCCAATGGTTAAAATCTCAAAAATTCTCAATATGTCTTCTTCAGGAAACACATTTACCAGATAACAAAAGTACATTCTGGCAATCTGATTGGAATGGTGAATCTTACTTCAGCGGAAATAGTTCCAATAGCGAAGGAGTCGCTATTTTGCTCAATATAGAAGAATCACATAATATAATTAGTTTCAAAGAAATAGTTAAAGGACGACTTATTGCCTTAGAATTAAATTATAAGGACCAAGATATAACAATAATTAATATATATGGCCCAAATAAAGATGACGTCAACTTTTTTAAATCTCTTGAAGAATTTTTAATTGAAAATAATGACAAAAACGTTATCATTGGGGAAGATTTTAATAGAGTATTAGATATAACAAAAGACAAACGAAATGGGAGAGTCGACACTCAACTAAAATCAAGAAATAAACTTAAAGCAATTATACAAGAATGTAGCTTAATTGACATATGGCGACATATGAACAATTCATCCACCCAATTTACATGGAAATCAAACTCAACACCACGTATATACTGTAGACTCGATTATTTTTTAATTTCCGAATACTTATGTAACTTATCAAATAATTGTTATATAATGCCAGGCTTTAAAACCGATCACTCGTGTGTTCATCTGCAAATAAATTTTGACAAATGTAAACGAGGTCCAGGTTATTTTAAGCTAAACAACAGTATTCTTTTAGATGATGATTTTAAATCATTGATAAAAGACAATATTAAGGAATTAGTTAGACAAAACTCTGAAGCTGAACCTGATATTTTATGGGAAATTGTCAAAGGTACTATTAGAAATACAGCAATTAAATATTCTACATACAAAAAGAAAATTGAAACAGATCAGGAAAGTAAACTGATAAAAGAAATTGAAAGTTTAAATAAACAGGTACTTGTTGAAAATGAAGACATAAATAATATTAAAGATACAATAACAGAAAAACAGAATGAGCTTGACTGTTTATATGAGAAAAAAGTCAATGGTATATTGATTAGATCAAAAGCTATACATATTGAAGGTAATGAAAAGAATTCTAAATATTTCTCAAATATAGAGAAAAGACGTGCAGAAAAAAAGAACATTACAAAACTAATAATTAATGGTCAAGAAATAACAAAAAATGATCAGATTTAAAAAGAAGAAGTAAACTATTATAGAACTTTATACGAAAAACATGAACAAAACCAAACAAATATAAATTTTTTGGATCAGAACATAAACAAATTATCAAATGATGAAATGGAAACATGCGAAGGTTTATTGACAGAAAACGAGTGTAAACAAGCACTACTTGATATGAAAAACAACAAAAGTCCCGGTTCTGACGGGCTAACAACAGAATTTTATAAGCTCTTTTGGAACGAAATAAAACTCTACCTCATAAACTCCTTAAATTTCTCGTATAGAAAAGGTGAACTAACAGATTTACAAAAGCAAAGTATATTAACACTATTACCAAAGACTGAAAAAGACCAATCATTACTTTCAAACTGGCAACCTATCAGTCTTTTAAATATAGATTATAAAATTGCAACCAAAACTATTGCCAATAGAATTAAAAAAGTTTTAGATAAAATTATTACTCATGAACAAACTGGTTTTATGAAAGGCCGCTATATTGGTGAAAATGTTCGCTTAATTTATGAAATCATTGAATACCTTGAAGCTAATAATCAACCTGGTCTACTCTTTTTTTCTGATTACCAAAAAGCATTTGACAGCTTAAATCACAGCTTTATGATGCAATGTCTCCATCTTTTCAACTTCGGACCATCTTTAATTACATGGGTAAAACTATTTTACACCAAAATAAACAGTGTAATAATAAATAATGGTTATATGTCAGAAAGCTTTCCAATAAAGAAGGGTGTTAGACAAGGATGTCCTCTCTCCTCTTCTTTGTTCATAATATGCATTCAATTACTGACAAATTTTATAGCAAAAGATAATACAATAAAAGGTATAACAATAGACAACACAGAAATTAAACAAACCTTGTTCGCAGATGATGCCACTTATGTAAATAATGGACAGAAAGAATCTTTTGAACGACTTATAAAAGTTATAAATGAATTTGGCAAAATATCTGGACTCACACTTAATACAACAAAATCTATAGTTCTAAAGGCTGGTTCACTTAAACAGAGGAACTTAAAATATGCTGAAAACATGAATTTCGTTTGGACTTCTAAACAAGCTAAAACACTTGGAATGACATTTTATACAGATTTAGAATCAAATAATAAGCTCAACCTCGAACCTAAATTGCAAGAATTCAAAAATTGTCTGAAACAGTGGCAACATCGAAAACTAACCCTATTGGGTAAAGTAACTGTGATTAAAACATATGCTCTACCGAAACTTATTTATCCATTTACGGTGCTTGAAAACCCACCAGAAGATACTATCAAAGATATCACGTCAACTATTTTTAAATTTTTATGGGACGGAAAAAATGAAAAAATAAAGCGCAAAACATTAGTAAATAACTATGATCTGGGAGGACTTAAACTCACAGACATTAAAGCTTTTCTGTACTCGATCAAAGCATGTTGGGTTAAAAGAATAATTTCAAATGAAAATAACGGTTTTTGGAAAATACTGTATAAGAAATTCCTTAAAAACTTTGGGGGCAGTTTAATTTTCGAATGTAATTTACACACACAAGATATTGCTAGAATTTGCAAAAATCACAAATTTTTGAAAGATATTTTAACTTCGTGGTTTAAAATCATGAATTCTTCAAACACAAATAATGAAGTGAAAAAACATATAATATGGAACAACTCCGACATTAAATTACAACAAAATACAATATATTGGGACAATTGGAACAGAAAGGGAATAAAATATATTGATCAATTATTTGATTTCCGAACAAACAGGTTGTATAAGTTTGAAGAAGCAGAACGAATACTTAACTTGGAAAAAAGTGATTATCTCAAATACTACCAGTTGGTTACAAAGATATTAAAAATATTAATAGAAAGCATCTCTGAAAATTTTCTGTACGGAAATAAAACAAACATTCATATAGAAAAACTAAAAGTTTGTAAAACACCCAACCAGTATCTTTATAATTTACAAGCAACCAATGTACCATATGAAAAACCAACTGCTGCTGTGAAATGGGAATCTTTTTTTGAAAATGAAAACCTAAATTGGAAGAATATTTTTAGCGTACCATTCCTTTCTACCATTGATACAAATCTACGCAGTTTTCAATACAAATTTTTAATGCGTCTGTTGCCCACAAATAAATATCTATTTATCTGTAAGCTGGCCCCCAGTAACCTATGTGATTTCTGCTGCATGAATACAGAAACAATTGAACACATAATATGGGAATGCCCCAAAGTACAAGCCTTTTGGAACAATATTCAAAATCTATTGACTACTAAAGGAATTGACGTGAAACTGAATATCAAAAACATACGCTTCGGTGTAATACAAAACAATAAGAAAAATGATGTTCTAAACTTTATAGTAATATTATGCAAATATTTTATATTTAAATCTAAGTACAGCAAAAACATTCCAATGTTTTAGTGCTTTGTACAATACTTGAAAGCTAGGATAAAAATTGAAAAAGAAATCGCATTAATGCAAAACAAGTTAGATAGACATGAAGAAAAATGGTCAAAGTTCGATGAAATATAATAGCTGACTACACTAAACTTTACAACCCCTAAAACTCTTGTACATATACTAGTATTGAGTACTTACTACTGAAACCAGGAAACGATCACCCTTTATTCCTCATTTTTTAATCTACTTTTTCATTAATCAAAGTTAGAACTCCCAAGTGACATAGCTCTTTTTTTTCTTCTCTACTTCCTTCTCCTTCCTTCCTGTTTTCTTACCTTCCAAAACTCTTTGCATTATATTCGTATTGAATCTGACGTGATTTTGATTAGAAACATGTTAAGATCATGTTTTGTTTTTGACTATATATGTCATTGACATTGTATATAAAAATTGTATGTCATATACATGTATGTTATGCAAAGAAAAATAAACGGGGTTACCCAGCTGGGGCCTCAAAAAAAAAAAAAAAAAAAAAAAAAAAAAAAAAAAAACTCTAGAAATAGGGGGCGGACCCAGATGAAAAATAGGAGGTGCGCAAGTTCATATCATGATTAAGACTCATGCAAGGTTTCATGAATCTATATGAAATACTTTTTGAGCTAGGCGTGTCACAAGGTGAAAATGTGCATTTTTGACTATTTCAGGGACCATAACTCTGGAAATAGGGGGCGGACCCAAAATGAAAAGTAAGAGGTGCGCAAGTTTATATGATATACATGATTAAGACTCATGCAAGATTTCATGAATCTATATCAAATACTTTTTGAGCTAGGCGTGTCACAAACTTCGGACGGACGCACGGATGCACTGACGGACGGAAGCCCATACGATTTGGTATTAGGTGGTCATTCCATTGTTTGGAAACAATAGAATGACCACTTAAGGAACAAAAGAATTAAGTGGTTACGGAATGAATACAAAGGATTTCTATTGTCTTAGGCCACACCTCCAACTACCGAAGGTATCAATCGTGCGTGCGCACGGACGCACGCATTGACAAGAGCAAATCTACACCACTCATGGGGGGGGGGACAAAAGAATTGACTGAATAAGTTTGCAGATGAAGCTGTCAAAACACAATTATTCAGGAAAGGCCTAAATTGTCCACCTGAAAACTTGTAGTATAGCTGTATATTACCTGTATTTTAAGAATGATTTTCATGACGTTTTTGTGGGTGAAAAAGTAGGTCACTAGGTCGTGGTGGGTCTTTAACTTTTACCAATCCAAAGATTCTTTGATTGTGTAAAACCATTTGTTTTCTCATGCTTACTTATGTTGTACTTAACAATATAATAGTACTTTCCTTGAACATAATATAATAAATTGTGCTATAACAAACTGAAAAGTTCACAAATCTTTTTACGGCATGCCTTGTGTTCATAGATTACCCGTTTTCTTAATTAATCCATCGATGTGTTCCGTTAGATGTTCTCGGGATTCACCAACACAAATTTTCAGAGTCCACCATTAAGATTATTCTGTGTAAGATGATAGCGTTTCTGTATTTCATCTGCAAATTCAAAAAGCTTATAAATCTTAATATTTCTACTGTAAGTGTATTAACATTAGCGGAGTACTAATTTTCGCGCTATTAGCGGGAACGGGCATGCGCTAATTCATGTCTAGCGCTAATATTAGACTGAAATGAAAGGCTTTCCTAATAAAAAAAGACTTAATACATATGCAAACTTTATTAAGTAATTTTTTTTAAAGACAAAACGTGTATATATAGTCCCGGGCAGAACTGCTTCATACAACAGTCACGTTCGAGCCATTCCGTATTTGATCGGAATTTTGTGTTTCAGCTACCGCCAATTGGCTATTTTAGCGCTGCTGATACTGCACTAATACACGTACGCGCTAATATGTCGAAACTACTCAATTTTAGGTGTTTGCGCTAAAATTTAGCTGCGCTAATATAAGTACACTTACAGTATTTTTGAGTTCTACTGGATTCCGCGTCCATCATAATAATGATTGATGTATGTCATTAAATACTCAAAACAACTTCTGGGCCAATGTATTTAAACCTGCTAATATTTTCCTGGAATAAAACGTCGTTAATTTGTATTAAATCTCCACCTGGGAGACTAAACTGGCATGCCTTCTTTCCTCCCAATGGTGCAAGACCCTACCACAATCTCTCCAGTCTTTTACGTAGAGTAAAAATTGTAGTATCTGTTGTATAACTGCAATAATCATAAGAACTATAACAAAATATATACAGAATGTGTACATCTACATAAGTTGTGTCAAGTCTTACAACCAGCTACATCAGACAAGTACATAAAGAATGAACACACTTGAATCACAGTTACATTCAACAAAACTGTAATTAGATTTCTTATGAACTGTGGCAATTGGCAATACTTTACAGTATTCATGCTTGGGATTACCCAAGATCAATATTATATGTATGACAGAAAAATTAGCACAAGTTTACGATTACAGGTATTGCTTTGATACTTAGTTACTGTCAAATTGAATGTTTTAAAAAACACATGCGAATTAATTGTTTAACTAATTTTCCATTTAAAATTGAATTTACATTTGTCACTTGCTACCGAAATTAAACTGACTTAACTTCAAAGCTTTAAATAAACGGTCAATACAATCCTCTGTTGTGTATTGTCAAGATGGTAATATATTTTGCTTGTTTTAATCCAGAACATGGAAATTTCTGAAAAATATTTTTGAGGAAAACACTGTTACTTTTAACAGAGGTAAGCCATTCTTATTTCTTTAACAGTGCATCTGCAAGTGAAGTTGAAATGGAAATTTAATTCAAAAAGGTCATAAATTACTATAGTAAATACCTAATCAAAATTAATTTCAATATAATCCATACTTTTGCCACTTCAAAGTCAGCAAGAAATTGGTAATGCAACGTTATGCACATAAAAAGTTTGTGAAATACAGCTGTTACCTTTCTGCTGTTGTAGAATGTATGTGACACCTTTAAATCTCGCAACACCGCTAAATGTCGCAAGGTTTACGTTAAATGTCGCAACACCGCTAAATGTCGCAAAATTATCTGCCGCTAAATGTCGCAAAAATTTGCCCCCGTTATATGTCGCAACACCAACGCTAAATGTCCGACAGCAAGATAACAATGTTATAGTTTTTTAATTTGTGCAATGTTTTTAACACTTAAAGAGAATTCCGATATTTTTTTTCCTTTCATAGAATTTTTTTAAATTCATATATATGATAGGAAAATGTGTGCTGAAAACAATGCACAAATAAAAATAATAGGTCACCAGGCTTGTTTTTATGAAAAATTGCTTTGAACACACCCACTGTTGCTGAAACTGCCAGCGATTTTTGAACATTTTCATAATTTTCTGCTTTTTTATAAATACCAACCAAAATATACATCCAGGCAGCACAATACGGTTTTTTTCTTATTACAGATTTTATCATATACTTACTTGATAGCATAGTCATATTTGTAATACTCTATCCTTACAATGATGGGTACAAATGAAAAAAACATATTGTTTCATATTTACTTTTGTGAACTTTTTTCAATGAAAAATACCCATAGTGAAGAATATTTTTTTAAATTTTGAAAAAACTCTTTCATAGATTTTTTTCCTTTTTTTCTTGTGTATAGATAATTGTATTGTGAACATAAAAATGGCTAAAAATGTATGGGTCACCAGGCTATATTTTATGTTAAGACCGCTAGAATACAAACACCTGTTCGGACGGAAATGGCGCGAACCTGCCCAAATTGATTACATGTATGTCTGCTAAAAGTTTAATAAAAGTTTTAAAAATTCTTAATTCTTTCTATAATTGCATACTAAATAATCTGAAGGTGATATTGTCTTATCAGTACTAAGTCAATTATCTTACATTATATGAACAACACTGTCTTTATACTAAATGCGATGTGAAAACACAACCACAAAAATAGCAAGATACCTGTCAGGCATGATACTTGTCAATACAACATAAACCAGTATCAACATCTGATTACTGATATAACTTATCAAAAATGTTATTTCATTCAAGAATCCTCATATTTAAGATTGTCTGTAACATGTTTCAACAAATGTTGACTTCAATTCAGTTTTCCATAGAAAGTGTCGGCTGCGCAGAAAGATGCGCATTAAAAACTATAGTAATTCCCTTTAAACTTGTTAATTTGGCAATTATCTACTCGAAAGATGTAAGATACAAAGACATTGTTATCTGCAATATGATTTTTATCTTCTACTAAGTTCCTAAACAATCACTAGGGAACAAAAATATTGGGGGGGGGGGGGGGGGGGGGGGGGGGGGGGGGTAAATGTCCGTTTCAGAAATAATTATCAGAAATATGATTTATTAAGGATTTATTGTATTTAATGTTCATAATGGAAAATGTGACAGCCACATTTTAAAAATAGGCATTAAGCCTTTAACGAAAGCATTACATGTGTCCTATATACTTTAAAAAAAATATTTCATTTTTAATTGTTATACACCTGTATATTTCTTGCATACCAGACGAGGATTTCCGGTATTTTCATCGATGCTGGAAAAATCCATCTTTAAGATGACTCTCGTGCTGTAAATGACGTATTACGAACTACATATATGTAGCAATTTACATTGCATTTCATAATACGGAATAAATATCCGATACCTTAACAGTTCCTCTCATTTCCTGATAGTATATTTCTCGATTCAAAACACGGTATTTTATCAAAAATGCATATCGTTACGCTGAAACTGATAAAACAAAACCGGAACTAAACATTGTTATTTGTCTTTGAAACGTCATGATGTCTTTCATATTTACGGACGTTGGTTTCCCGCGCTTTGTTTAAATACGCTGCTAAAAGATATAGTTCTAAAAAGAAAGCCGTTCGATTGATTTCATTTCTATTTTTATTTCTTTAATATGGTATGCAAGAACAATATTCTATCACTGGTTGTAGGTGCAGATGGGAATATCCGGCTCTCTGGTAACTGTTTAGGCGGTTACTCGGCTGGAGCCTCGAGGCCGGAAATTCCCATCTGCACCTACAACCGGTGAAAGAATCTTATAGGACATCATGCGAAAGGACTGCCCGGACAGCGTTGTGTATCGCCACTTCATAATCAGTGAAAATACGCACGAGTTTGGACGGATGTCTCGCTGAAGACAGGCATCTAGAATATCTGTCAGCATCTCCTCGTACATCACTTGTTGTTTGGACCGCAGAAGTGCGTAGACTGCTGAGGCACAGGTCTCTGCAGCGGAACTCGAATCAAGAGCAGCTGCTGGAATTGTGAGTTTCGCTGTTGAGTGTGTTCCGTCCATAAACCAGGTGTCTGCTTCTTTGAGTGTAAGCCCAAACCATCGTCTGTTGCGAAGAGAATAACACGTTGTTGGGACTCATTATCACAGATTATCATTCTGCAATTGTGGGTGGGTCCTTTGGTGATGTTCCCTTTTTTGCGCTTCATGCTGTCTGCTTGAGAGCGTTCTTCGAACCAGCTGCTACAATTACCTTAAAATAAACAAATTAAAAAGCATTGGTAACAAAGACCATCAAAAAGGAAATAAACTTGTATACATAACAATTAATACATAGTTTAAATACATATCATTAATTATTCATGTATTCATTATTCAAAGTAATGTGTACCCCTGTATCAAAAGTATTAAATAATTTGACATGAAAATTGGTATTCGAGAGGAAAAATGTAAATAGTTTAGATTTTTTTGTTTTTGTGCAGAATGTGAAAAATGTATGTTATGTTTATTTGTTTGTTTGTTTGTTTTGGGTTTAACGCCGTTTTTCAACAGTATTTCAGTCATGTAACGGCGGGCAGTTAACCTAACCAGTGTTCCTGGATTCTGTACCAGTACAAACCTGTTCTCCGCAAGTAACTGCCAACTTCCCCACATGAATTATCAGAGGTGGAGGACTAATGATTTCAGACACAATGTCGTTTATCAAACAGTCACGGAGAACATACGCCCCGCCCGAGGATCGAACTCGCGACCCCGCGATCCGTAGATCAACGCTCTTACCTACTGAGCTAAGCGGACGGGGTTATGTTATGTTTATGAATCATCAGAACAAAGGAAACATGCAGAAATAATGATCAGTTTACTACATAGATTAAGTGCATTGCATGTACTAAATACATATGAAACTGTGTGTGGGAGGTATAATATTACATTGCAGATTTTTTTTAAGTTTCGGATTGACACGTTCAAAACTTTAATCAGTCAAAGAATGCAGTTATTTGCATATTTTAACCTTAATGCAGGGATTTATGATATCAGATCATCATGTAGGCATTTACCTAGAGCATTTTATTTTCAAGGGAAATAATTGTGGTCTGACTGTATTATTTCAAAAATCACATTTGAGATTTTTTTACTTGCACATAGGTACAGTTTTTGCGGGGAAGCGAAAGTTGCTGGAATTTTGTCTTCTTCTAAAAACAAGGTAAGCTGACAGTCTTTGTTGAAATATATATCTGATAGCTGACACTTAGGAGAATGTTTTGGTTTATATTCATCGTACAGATTGTTTGAAAATGAAGAGAAACAGGGGGTATTCTGTAAATTTCTTCTTATATGCAAATGAGCTGAAATTGTATTGAAATGATTAGATCAGAAGTGTATGCCTTTCCAGTAAGTTTTTCCCTACCTTTGACGATAGTTATTAAAAAGTATAGATATCAACCTTTTTGCTGATATTAGTAACTAAAATTTTGAGCCTGTGATTTGCTGTGGAAATTTGGGACTTCCTTTTTTTAAAGATATAAATAGATCTTAACTATGGTTTATTTTAAGGTTTAGCTTTAAAATATTTAATTAGCGAGTGATAACTCTTGCTACCCATGTTTACTTACTCTTGTCTGTAATTACCTTTCTTGATAAGAATTAGAATAAACCAGTCCATAACGAGTTTGAAATTCGTGCTCAACATATTTGTTCAGAGGAGAACCGTATTTCAGATTGTTTATCAAGATGGCATAAGGAAGACAAGTATAAACAAATCTTTCACTCTACGGTCAAAGATTTCAGGTTACAGGAACATGTTGTTCAATACTCAGATTTCCAGTTTTTAAATAATTGGTAATCAAATTTAATTTTCAGAGACCCAGATTAAAGAATTAAAAGATGAACTTGCTTATTCAAACCGGAATGCTTATGCAGAAGGATCCAGAAAAAATTTAAATATACAATGGAAATCCTTTTTTATTGTTTTGTACTTATTTTAAATTATGTGCTATACCAGTTGATACATTAACATTACAATTATATGCTCAATTTTTGAGTAGGACATTTAAATCTGTCGACTCAATTAAAAATTACATCAGTGGAGTTAGAAACATGCATCTAATCTTAGGAGCTAAAACAGAGCAAATTAACAAATTTTTATTAAATTTATCCTTAAAAGGCATTGCAAAATCAAAGTGTCATATGGTGATGCGAGCAGGGCCTATTTTTCCAGGTATTCTGTTACAGATTCATAAAGTTTTAGATTTTTCAAAGGCTGATAGTTATGTTTACTGGTGTCTTTTCCGTTTCGCCTTTTTTCTTTTGGCCAGAAAATCAAATTTAGTACCCACTTCCAGACATGATTTGATAAATCAAACATTTTTACTCAGTGGGGATGTTAGGCAATCCGAGTTAGGACTTTTAGTAACCATAAAGTGGTCCAAGACCATTCAGCAAGGTGAAAGAGTGCTTCAGTTTCCTCTGGCACCTATTCCTCACTCACCATTGTGTCCAGTTACAGCCTATAATAACATGAATTCCTTGATTTTGTTTTGAAATCTGACAAATTTGTTTCATATCGTATGTTCTTGAAACAGTTACGTTTGGCAATTTCACAGATAGGCCTGGATCCTTCCAAGTACTCGACTCATAGTTTTCGTCGTGGTTTTACAACGTTAGCCTTTCGTTTGAATTTACCAGCCGACATTATTCAAAATTTGGGTTGTTACAAAAGTACCTAGAATTTACTTTGTCAGACAAGGTTAGAGTGTCTAAGTTTATATCTAGCAACTTACAGAGAGGCATTTTTGAAGCAGATGGGTTTTCAAAATGTTGAGTCTTATTTTCATGATACGTGTGTTTGTCTTCGACCTTAAGAAGGGGAGACGATCCTACTTACAGTGGCAGTTTTGACATCACTGGGTAGGATCACGTGGTTCAGTTTATCATGTTTTGAGACTTTTCAGATTGTATGCCCATTTGTGTTATGTTTTTTGTCTAGGTATAACTTAGATTATGAAAGTGTATATATAGTTTTAAATTATTTCCTCTGATAGTATGAATAGTTATTTAGGCATGTTCAGTGTATACTTGACAGTAAACTGAGATTCAAACTCAGTTCGAAAGTATTGCCAGTACTATTACTTGTTTTACTCATTTTGTATGTATAATTATTTAGTTTAATGTTATGATTACTTTTGCATGTTTCTAATACTTGCTTTTTCTTTGCAGACTGTCACAAAATCCGTAAAGTTCTCATTGTTGGGGATTCCATAGTGAAGCATTTACCACATATTGAGGGTGTTTCTAATTTGTCTTTTAGGGGGGCAACTATAGGTAAATTGCAACATCTTTTTGATCAAAAAGTCATTTCTTTAACTAATGTTGATTATTTGATACTGCATGTAGGTACAAATAATTTTGCAACAATTGGTCAGTAAGAGATATGCAATCAGCCCTATCTAATTTATTGGCCATTGTTCGTAAAAAATCTAAAACGTTATATATTATTGTGTCCTCCATTTTGCCCCGTCCAGTAGATATGGAAATAACTTCTGTGAGGATTAAAGAATATAATAAATCGCTTGCCGAGGTATATGCCAAGGAACTAAATTTCAAATTTATTAAGTCATACAGACCATTTTTTACTAAAGGTGTGGTTAAAAGGAATCTCTTTGCAACACTGGACGGGGGACTTCATTTTAATTTTGAAGGTTCAGCGCGTTTAGGTCATTATTTGAAAAACGTAATTGCGCACTTGCCTTAACACACTTAAATGACTGATGAACAAAAAAGGTAAAAATCAGATTACCTACATTTTCATTAGTTACTAAGGTAGACAATCGCGAAAGAGAAAGTCGTTGTTATTATATCATTGTTAGCTCCCTTACTTTACTGTCACTATTTGTTGTCAAATTTTATAAATAATCTTGTTTATCTAGTAATAAAATAATTTTTCATTAATTTAATCCAGGGATTCTATGAAGTTGAACAGTTTGTTCAAGAGAATTTACTGTATAAGAGGTAGGCTATTATGTGAAACTGTTGCTATTTGTTTTTACTGCGTTTTGCTCCTTACAGCTTATTTGCAATTTGTATTTACTGAGGATACATGAGATTCAAAAATTAAGTTTTTTTTTTTTTTTTTTTTTTTTTTTTTTTTTGGAAATTATTTGTATGTCTTTTTCCAGAGACATATTTGTGTCTACAGGCATAACCTTATCATTTCATTTATACAAGCTACATTCATCATTCACTACTATTTATGAATTTCATGTATTCTTATATTAAATCTTAACCACTTTTTGCTTATGACATACATTCCTTTTGTTCTGATACGATGGTTTGCCTTACCATTGGCATTGTTTGCTTTGTCTTGCTTGCTTGCCTTATAATTTTTGCCTTTATTGCCTTTGTTATTTGTGTTGTTTGCCTTATGTTTATTTGCCTATGTTTTGCTTGTTTTGGCTGTAATTTGGCGGTTTTCAGTATATATTTATATATTTGATAATTAAATTGATACACGTGTGATTATATTTGGCATTAAAATTCATATATATTATTTGTCGTTTTCATTTCCCTTATTGAAGGAGCTAATTGGTTTATTTTAAGGTTTAGCTTTAAAATATTTAATTAGCGAGTGATAACTCTTGCTATCCATGTTTACCTTACTCTTGTCTGTAATTACCTTTCTTGATAAGAATTAGAATAAACCAGTCCATAATTTTTGAGTTATTAAATTTCATTGGTCATAGTTCCGAATTACTTTTTGTTACGTACTTTTTGATTGGTTTATTCTTGGCGCATTAGACTGTATTTCCCCGCGGTTTCTGACGTAGTTTGAGGCCAGTCCTTTGTTTAGAGTTAACCCTTTTCTTCACTGTCGTTTTTGTCTTCGAACTGATCACACGTTCTTTTTCGAAAAACCCTCCCACCCGCCGCTAACTTACAGCCAAATAATTATGTCATGTTTTTTTCCTTTTTCCTTAGTTTACAGTTATTTTAAATTACCTTATGTTTACATAAATATTTATACAATTTTGTTTTTGTTTTTAATTAAATTCAGTCTTGGATTACATGTGCATGTGTGTGTGTTCATGAACTCTGTATCAGAGATGAACGGTGTTTATTCATGTGCTAATGATGGTGTTAAGGATTATTAATACATGAACTTGTGATTTACAGTGATAAAATGATGTGTTCATGAACTCTGTTAGGCGCAGAGATGACGAGTTGTGTAGTGTCATGAAATCTGTTTCAGAGATGAACCGTGTTGAATTGTCGTGATGTTGATATAATGTAGTGCTAATGTTGTTAAAAGTTAACCTGCCGTATGGCGGTTTTCAGTATATATTTATATATTTGATAATTAGATTGATACACGTGTGATTATATTTGGCATTAAAATTCATATATATTATTTGTCGTTTTCATTTCCCTTATTGAAGGAGCTAATTATTTAGACTAAAGTTTTTTTCAGTATAACAGCATCTAGGGAACACTTACATACAGTCAAATATTCTTGAAATTGCAAGGAAATATAATGCATTTTTCAAGTGCTTGCTGTTTCTTACCTTGTGCATACTTGATATAGGTCATTGTCAGTGTCAACTATCATTATACTGACATTTGAAGTTTGTTTTTTTCTAAATTACCTCCCTTATATATACATTTTCCTTCAACTATTTTATTGATAATTACTTCCCTTTATGTTTTAGCAATAATTTCTCAGATTGCATTTAATTAACTCCCTTTATTTAACATAAAATATTATCTTGTGTAATGATTATTTGTTTATTTTACTTTCAGTGTCTGATACATGTAGTTGCAGTCTGTCTTTGGAAGCTGTTGAAGTAACAAGAAAGAGGCTACATTGACATCCTGGTATACCTTGTTATATATGAAGTTTATTGATGGCATTCATGATATCAGTATAGAGTACCTACATTGATTTTCTGACAGTCATGTGTTATTACATTTGAACTGGGACTGTTTCATAATCAGGTTCATGATACTTTTTTTAATATATACAATAGTTGCAGTTTTTTTTGTTTCATTTTCAATACTAATTGCAGCTTATAAATTAGAACACTTCAGCTTCATGTTTATTAATAATTATAATTATAAACATAAAATGAGTTATGAGATATTTTATTAATTTCATTATATTTACATTAATATATGTAAAAAGTCTATATTAAATGTATGGGTCATCTTTTGTACAAAAATAAAGGGGAAAAAATTGTATAATTTTCATTTTCAGTTTTGGTAGGGAGAAGTTTGAGTATGTACAGTTGTTTGGCCTGTCTTACCATGCGGCAGTCCCAGAAGATGTTACCATCATGAATAAATGCAGGGGGTATTATACTTTTGTATGTTAAACAAAGGTCTCAAAGCATTTATATGCTGTAGGACTAGATACTTGCTTCTGAAATAATTGTTAAAGACAGCTTTAAGACTGACATTCCTGACAAGATGTGAACTTTCTGGACTTTATGTCAGCCTGGCATAAGCATTTCTTTCCTGTAGCTTTGTGTATCCCTCAATTTACTAAGTACATATCTCCATTAAAGATAATGCTAATAGATATGTTTTAGTAATAAATGTGTGATAGCTTTGTAATGTAAACACTTTAAAAATAGAATGAAAATGTACTTTGATAACAAACATTGAAATAAAAATTTATCAATATATTGTATCAGTCAGTAAAAACATGAAGTACATTTGCATATTTATATCAAGAAAATTAAAATAATTATATTCAAATGCTTTGACACTGATTTTATGTTGGTTGCCTAGAAAGTGTGTGAATTAATGTTTTACAATATTTCAGAACTTGAAGACAATGGTTAGTGCAGAAGGGACATAAAAGTAATGTGAAAGTAACAGATATAAATAAGGTAAATTATTGTGATAAAAAGACATGGCCAGTGCTGAACATCACAAAGGCAACGTTTAAATTTAATTTTGCCACTTATGAGTTTTGTAAAGCTGATTTTGCAATATATGTTTTACTGTGACCTCTTTTCACATGATTTTGTCAAGACTGACAATTTGTTCATTGGAATAAAATAGTTAAAGGCGACATTGTATCACACAAAAATATGTCTGCATAGTTGCCTAACATTAAATGTCAAATTGTAAACAAGGAAATTCTAAATTTGGAGAATCTGTTGTTGTTTTTCTCAATTTAGCTCAGTTGAAAGAGATGGAGTTTGAAGCAATTTATACAGTACAACCTGGCCAGAGTAGCTCACTCTGAAGCAAAAACCTCTCAATAACAACATCATAAGAATTTCCCTAAGCTGAAATATAACTATCAAATTTACCTCTCCAGAACAACAACCTCAACATAACTAAAAATATTTGTATATCACACAGGGTGTTGCTCTACAGAGGTTGCACTGTACTTATAATATCTATTGTTAATGCTTTAAGAAAAACAACACTTTCAACAAGGGGAAAAGTGAACATCTATTACTCATAAAGTGAAGTTTTGGCAGTTCTCAAGTTCATTGTTTTTGCATGTTATTTAAAAACACTTTAGGAAGTTTATCATTATTACATCATATACTAATCAGAGGTTGTAGGTTGTTGTTGGAGCTTTTAGGTGAGATCATAGGTGAACATCATCAGACTTATCTTTTTATTGTTTTCACTATTCTACTGAATATGTACATTGAATGTTATAAAATATGCAATCTTTTCAGACAGTCCTATTATATAACTTGTCATTTAGTGAATCTAAGTATATGTAAAATCAAAATAAAGCAACAAGCCAAGTAGGAACATATTCTTGCTGCTTAAAACAGGTGATTCTCCTTAGACAAGTTGAAATTAGACAAAATGTCAATTTGTAGAGTTACCTGACTTGCTGCTTGATAATATATTTCTAAGAATATCTGCAAATGTCAAAAATGATGTTATAATTGTTTTACAAACTGCTATGTTTATTCTCTTTATGTAATAAAGTTTTACTTTTGTATTTCCAGAAGTGCTAAGTTTGTTGTCATGTGAAAAGGACTTTACCCCAACTGTGCTGCATGATGTATATTCAAGAGTGAGACAGCCATGCACCATCTGTAAAATGAGATGGACCCACACATGAAATATATTTACTTTTCTATGTATTATCATCTGTACAGAATGTGTTTATGACAAGACTGTAAACATATATTGTTAAATCATTTTTTATTTCCATTATGGCATGCATGTAAGAAGAAAGCATTAATTAAACAGTTGCATTCATAGAAATGTTAAAATGTGATCAATCTAATTAAAAGAATAACCTTTAATTATTGGACTTTCAAAGTTTCATATTATTTTTGGTGGAGATTGACCCAGTCATTCAGCAACTTATACTGTCTGCGAGTCATTTCTTGTATGTTATAGTTTTCTTAATAATGCATAAAATATCAAAATAATGGTTAGATGAACTCCTTCATCACTTGTACATTAATGTTAAAGCAGTTCAACATTTTACCATAACTTAATTAATATTCTATTAACCAGATTTGTCACAAATTTTCATATAAACATCTGTATAATACAGTCTAATCTAATCTAGAAATGATATTCCACAATTTTTTAGTTATACTTTATTTTGTTTTGATGTCTCAACATATAATTACTAACATCAACAAAACTTAGATATTTTACAATTTGGTTGGTATAAATGGTTGTTTTGTTGATATGTTTTATTTATTTCCATCCAGGGGAATAAAGAAATATACATTTTAAAATATCTCATCATTCCAGATAAGTACACTACATAATCAAGATAAAAGAAATAAGAAAAATTGTGTTGGTGGAATTTTATTTTAAAAAATTTATATACAGTCTTTGTAGTCTTTACTTCTTTAGATATGTTGGACTGAAATGGGAATAACAACATACTTTAAATTTTTGTAGTCATAAGTTAATATGGGAATTATTAACTTGAAATAGATTTTATCTCGCTGTTATGCCATCTGAGCTTTAATATTTTTCAACATTGTCATTGGCAACAAGGCTAAACATTATTTCTTATGTATACCTTGCATTCATGTGTGATAAATGATTTTATGGTATTCTTTAATATGATATATGCTTTTCATCTTACCATGGATTAAAAAAATATATATTTATTTGTCTGAAAATTAAGGTAAAAATACTGACTGATTAAATTGCAATATAAGAAAGCTTATATGAGATAAAGGGAAGTAATTCCATAAAAAATATGTAAAATGTAGAATATAAATATAATGAAGGGAGGTAATAAAATATTGTGAAGTTAATAAGTCTTCATTTCTTTGATGAACTAAATAATTGTTTTACATGTTGGTTTTATTAACTACAAGTATGACCTAGCATGTATGAAACAGACTTTAATGACGGTATCACGGGAAAATACCTAAGTTTATTTTTATATCAGCAAATTTGATGAGATAGTCATTCAGGAGTTGTCTATCCTATTTCCAAAAATGTTATGGGGACTAAATTGTTTGGATAAATAACACACAGCATTTCAATGTTGTGTTTATATTATCTGATGCACTTAGCAATATATATTTGGAGTCTAAATGTTAAAAAATCAGATCTTAATTTTTTAGTTACAGTGTCTAGATGATCATGTCCGATGTAAAGAATGTTGGGGGTTTTATTAGGATCTATGATGATCACAAAAGATTTTCCATTGATCTGCTGGACTTTCCATGTACGTCAATAAAGTCTGTAAATAAGGTCGGTCAAGGTGGTAGCGTAAACATGTTTACAGTATTATGTTACTGGCGTTCATTTCTATTTATAGAGAGATATAACGTATTAATAGGATTGGCCATAACTGAAATTTCTAAAGTTTAAGAAATATGAAAATAATATTTTTGTATGTCGAATTGTTTTTAGGCATGAGCAGTGCATACATTTTCTTGTGGTGATTTAATGCCTCCTATATTATTTATCTTATTCGTATTAGATCATAGATGCACATTTTTAAACCGGAAATCAGAATAAAAAATTCTATCAAATTTAAAAAAATTGAATTTTTACAGTACAATAGCCATGACTGTATGATTAGATATGAAGGAGTTAAATTATTGATCCAGTTTACATACTTAGATCTGGCCGCCTTAGTGTATCAAATTGCTTCGGTTAAAAGAATCACAAGATTGTTAAACTAATGATATATTCAATTTGATATTTGTAATGCTTGTGTTCATTTTACTAGCAGTTTTTACCCACCCTGAACTGAGCTCAAGTTTATAAAATCACAAGAAGACTTTCCTAAAAAAACTTGTTTTTGAAAAATTGATACTGCAAAGTCAATATGTAACCAGCAGCTTTATTAAAGAACTGAAACCTATACTAAGAAAATGATCATAGAACTTCGGTTATTTTGCTCCTTTCCAGGAATGAATATCTTGAGAAATATTACTAACCTTCTCACTTTTTTGGTTGTTGTTCTTTTTTTTGTAAATAGTCTAGTACTAAGACTGACCTTTGATGAGAAATATTGGAAAATTCTTGGAAAAGGCTAGTCAGTCTGCTGGAGAGAGAAATATTGTTAATTTGTTTGAATAGCTAGTCATTTTCCTTGTTTTCATGTGCATTTCAAGGAATAGCAACACTTAAATCTCTCTGGAGGTCGTCCCCTGTACTACACACTTACAGAAAACAGTTAAGGTTAAGAACCACTTGACTCCTTTATATCAATTCACCTTTTTTCTCAGTGAGCTACAAGCCTTGTTATGTGAAGTTGATATATTTACCGAAAATAGATTTGATATGGGGATGGAGGATCATTTCAGTAGCCTTTACCCTGCTAAATTACATGGATTAGTCCGTCGTTCAAATTAGGCAGTACCACTTGTTTATCAAAGGAGTGTTCACTACAAATTTACTGACTGTAGACCATGATCAGCCTGCACAGACTTGCAGGCTGATCATGGTCTACAGTGGTCGCAAAGGTGCCAACTTCTCCACATTAATTGTTTTGAATAACATCAAGTGGAGTGTTTATATGTCTGGCTGAACACCTGTTTAAATTCATTACAGGCAACTCCTTTAAATTCTATTGCATTTTAGCTCCATAGCATCCTTTTTACCAACCCATGTTGTGGGGAATATCCCTACATTTTTCAATATTCTTTTTGTCCTTAGTTGAGCGGGCATTTTGATTTTTTTTTTTACTTTTCTGGCTTAGTCTCATTCTCACTGCCCACATTATCCTCTTTTCTCGCCACCCCGTCCCTCACACATAAACCCCCTCCCATCCATATCCAACCCCGACAAACGCACAACGCAATTACCAAATCGTATTTAGTTAGTAGAAACTTCATAATTTTTCTGTTCTAAAACACTGGCCCTATAACAAAATAATTTCACAGATATTTTTCTTGTGTGACTATTCAAGCACGGTGTGGAACTCAGGTGAGCGATCTAGGGCTACCGAGGCCCTCTTGTTTCTATACGTAACAGCATTTATTATTAAGATAATAAATTGTATAACATAAACCTGTTAGTTCTTCTTCCCTCGAAAAAGTATACCAGAATGTATGAGTATGACTTCCGTCGGGCTTAAAGCTAACACCACATTATTTTATTATTGAAGATTTACGTTAATTACGTAAAATAAAATGTTTAAATATACAAAAGGAATTGTTTCTATATGTCATAGTGTCAAATAGGAAGTGCGACATTTAGCGTTGGTGTTGCGACATATAACGGTGGGCATATTTTGGCGACATTGTAGGGATAATACATGTTTTTTGTGTATTCACGTCTGCAGAAGCCCGCGGAATTTTTTGTGACCGAGACCGAAGGTCGATGTCACAAACATATCCCAAGGGCTTCTGCAGACGTTAATACACAAAACAAATGTGTATTGTCGCTATTCTTGCATAAAAAAAGAAAATAACATTTCACGACGATTTATGTATTGTTTTCATATGTGATGGCTTGACGATTCCGGTACATTTTTTATTTACCATTCCTGTTGTTCTTGGAAACGGTAAACATGTTTTAAATATCCGTATCCAGGGCCCAGAAATAAACAACACTATCAAAAGCACATCCTGCAGGTTTTTAAGCGATTTTTTATCTCTCGTTATTACAAACATAAAATTACCAATAACTGTTCATATCATTTCACAATTTGGTGGACTCAATCACAATTTCAAGAATAATAACTTTACATTCGAGTTATATTGAGTACGAACACAGTTTGAGTACGGATGAGTACGAACGTAATGTCAAGCTTCCAAGCTGTTTATATAAATTCTTCGAGAAATTAGATAAAAACATACCGATTGATACTTACCAAAATCATAAATATGATTCCTAAAAACACGCAATTCTTTAACATTCACGGTTGTCTACAAAATCTGAATTGACGTCGAGTTCTAAAAGGGGAGTAAACAAGGGAAGAAACGAGTACGAACATTGTTGGGGGCAGCGCATTTGGCGTTAGTTACTGATACAGTAAAACATTCTTTGGTTTAGATTGCATCTTTAATGCTTCAAGAAGAGGTTTTTATGAAAGAAACAAGAGGCTGATACCAGATGTCAATCTGCGCAGAATTACATATACGGCCCTGGGAAAGCATTTCAAAAATAAAAATCGGGTATTAACAGCACGTGAATTGCCTTGTTTGCACACGATTTTTCTTCTGTTAATACATGGGCGGATCCAGTGAAAAAAGTAGTTTTATTCAAGAATTAACGTTAAAGGTGCGACATTTAGCGACAGACGATTTTGCGACATTTAGCGGTGGTTGCGACATTTAGCGTCAACCCTGCGACATTTAACGGCGGTTGCGACATTTAGCGGTGTTGCGACATTTGTTTAGTTGATACACATCTTCACTCATTTCATCCCCTGTAAATATTATAACAAGTATGATTATTACATAAATTTCCACACATAATTGTATAACTTGCTTTCTTTAATGAAAAGTTTTTTTGTTTTTTTTATTTGTTTGCTTGTTTGTTTTTTTTTTTTTTTTTTTTTTGTTTTTTGTTTTTTTTAAGAATGCTATTATATTAGACTGCAGCGGCTGTATGCTAGACTTTTGATAAATGTTGTCTGTTTATCAAGTTTATAGAGAGAGAATTCCGTTTTTGTTTTGTTGTGTTTTTTTTATAAAACTGGAAATCCTTATCAGAAATAGTAGATGAATGTTTTTTTTATTCATTTTTTATTTGATAGGAAAACAATGATTTTAAACAGAAATCGCTGACAAATACATTGTTAGAACATCATAATTCCGGCATAAAGGTGAATATAGAAAACGTTTGATTTTTTAAAATCTTGCACCACATTTTGTAAGTTAGTCGCTTTAATCAATAGTAAACTGAATTATTTCTGTTATTATGTTATCTCTCTTGAATAACAAAATTAACAAATGTAAAAATAGAAATGACAATCACATAAGTGGCAAAAACATCAGCAAAATGCAGTTTAGCCTAAAAGTTATATAACAATATAACAAACTAGCCAATGTTGCCATGCTACTGAGCATTCAAACAGTTTAGTAGTAGTTTTAAAAAAGTACGAGGGTGGGATCAAAAGTAATGCAACCAATTGTGTTAAATGACAACTAAAGGTTGGATTAAGAAAATCTTTGTTTCAAACCTTCAAAGTAATCTCCTTTGATAGATACACAATATCTCAATCTTTTAATCCAATACTTAAAAGCTTTCTGATAGTCTTTTCCAGGTATATCACTAAGGAGGTTAAATATGGCGGCCCCAACTTTCGGCGGGATGTACATTTTCTGCCTGCAAGCTTACCTTGAGACGAAGGAAAAAGAAAAAGTCACAGGGGGGGTAGATCCGGAGAATAGGGCGGGAGTTCTAGAACATATACTTCCTGTTCGTTCAAAAACGACGTCACAATCCGAGCCTTGTGACTCGAGGCGCTGTCATGTAACAAATAGATGCCTCGGATACCCATCTTTGGTCGACGTTTCTGCAAATACTTGAGAAGCTTTTTAAGAACTTTTTTCTTATAAAACTTGGCATTCATTGACTTGCCTTTAGGTACAGGAATCTGGATGGCCTTTAATAGAGAAAAATATGCCATACATAACCTTTTTTACTTGCAATCCTTTTGGCAATGCAAGGCCTTCTGGCATTTTTGGTGAGGCATACTCGGTTACTAATTTTTCGATGTGGTTCGAAGAAATGTATCCAAGACTCATCACCTGTTACTACATTAATAAATATTTTTTGATCGTATCTTGGAAACCTTTTCAAAAGCTTGCGCGCCATCTTGCTCATCAGTGAGCAAATGCGGGACCCACCTAGCACTTTTGTTCTTCAATTTCAAAATATTTCGCGAAAAACGCAACACAGATGCTTTTGAAATGCCAACCAAGTCCGCAATCTGCTGAGAAGTATATCTTGCGTCAGGAAGTACTATTTGTTTGATTTTTTCAACAATCCTTGGACTACTTGCAGACTTAGGTCTACCAGTTTTAGGCGCATTTTTGACAGACTCCACGCCTGCACAAAATTTCCTAACCCATCTGCAAACTGTGGAAAAGGACATTTCATTACTACCATAAACAGCACATATGTCAGCATAAATGTCCTTTGAACCTCTTCCGAGTGAAGCGCAAATCTTAATGTAAGCACTGGCGCCAGAACAGAAAGAAAATGCCTCTGTACATGTTATACCCTACCCCTAGGCATTCTACAAGAACCATGGTCATGAACGGGAAAATATACTAACCCGCTTCAATCGTACATTTCTAAACTTAAACACGCAATTAGGTGAATGGGTACCTAGTATATTGAACAAGCGATAATTTATCTTCCATCGTGCACCAGTCACATTGTCTCAATATTCCATATTGCTGAGATTATCAACATATTTTATGCTTTCGTCAACGTTACAGAAAAAAACTTGCGTGACCTTCCCTAATGAACATCCGGTCTAGAGGTCACGGCAGTGTGCACATGTTTGGCGAAATGTAAACAAACAAAAACATAATTAAAAAAAAATCACAATTTTACACTAAAACTCGAAATGATGAATGAAATTCATCTTGTATATAATCTTTAATTTGAAATCGTACATTGGTCTGCATCTGTTCTGGTTGTTTTATTCATTTTGCACATTTATGCTGCATTTTCACATTTTAGCGTACGCATGTAGTAAAATGACGATTGACATACATTTTCACAACAGCCAATCAGAATGGTTTTGTAATCTAGAACGGAACTTCACCAAGGAAATTCAAGCAAGTTTTTTGTGTAACGTTGAAATAACTATAAACTACGCGTTGTTTTTCTAAGATAAAATGTATTGAAGAAATGTGACCGGTACACAATGGAAGATAAATTACCACTTTTTTGTTTGATATCCATAGTACACATTTACCGAACTGCGTGTTTTAGGTATGAAATGCGCGATTGAAACGGGTTAGTATATTTTCCCGTTCATGACCATGGTTCTTATAGAATACCTAGGGGTAAGGTATAACATGTACAGAAGCATTTTCTTTCTGTTCTGGTGCCAGTGAATGTAAGACCTAATTTCGTTCGCATTTTTTACACTTTTACCAACCATTTTGCATAACCGCCTACGAGTAGGGTTAGTGCAAATGTGAATTGTGAGCGAGATATTGTGTCTACATGTATAGTTTATACGTCAATTGAAAGCTATTACAACGGGGAACACGTGCAAGGCGTGAATTTTGTACTGGCGCTCAAAATATCGGTTATCAATAGCCAGTGACATTACTTTTGATCCCATCCTCGTAAAGGAAAGACAAATCTGAGGATGAATGAACATGTTATGCTGTTTCTTCATAGAAGATATCAGGTGCACATATGTGTTGTTTATTGGTAAAAGTTATTCTGCTCCTAATTTACTGAGTAATAATGAACCGGACATCATGCGGCAATTTGATATCATAATGTTCTCTTACCAGAACGCACATACAATATTGATTATTGTAAAATATACAGGGTTTGCACTTCTTTGGTTAATTGGAAACCAAATCGAGCCATGTAAGAATGTTGATTAGAATTGAGTTTTGGGGGGCAGTGCCCCCAAATTTAACAAACCGTCTTTCAATTTTCTTGTCGAGCTTATGACCAACCAGACAACACAAAGAAAACAAGTTCCAAAGTATTTACCAAACATAACTTTAATATTGCATTTTGCAATTATATTTTTTATCCAGATATGATTAAATAGATCTACACGTTTTATATTAACAACAGTATCTGAAGAAAACTAAACTGCATTGTAAATATAAATTATAATAGATCTACTTAAGCGTAAGAATAATAAAGGCGCTTGATTTGATCACGTGATCGATTCTGAAACCGACACTTATTTTGATCATGTGACCTATTCTGAAATCCAATAACTAGTTTCAATACGCTCAAAAATGTGCTCTTGATTCTGCGTGAAAACAGCAACTACTCAGGAATTGCAACGCCACTGATAAGTCGATAAATCATTGATTTTTTCATTGCCGTGCCTCGACACCGTTGTGGATGTGTATTATGGCGAAACTTTTTAAAGTTATCAGTTTACGGCGATCAGTACCGTTTCTCAGTAGGCGAATCTATAAATATGCGGTACACCCTATAGATCTAGTCTGTTTCACTGATCTGTCTTATCGAATACAGAATATGTAGTATCTAATGCGCGGAAGAGTCTACCTATAGATCCCGATTCGCCTTCTGTTAAAATATCTTTTCCGTGCAGGTGTTATTTCTAAAATATTAATTCAGAAAATACAGTGCTGAAATGAAATACTTTTCGCATATCTAAGAAAATATTTTCAAGAGATATGTTATTTATAAAAATTAATACTATATAAAATAAATAATAATCATAAAAAGTAAAATAAAAAACAGTGTTTCACTTGAAATAGAATAGGTAGAAAAAATGCATTACTTATTCGTCAGTTTGAATTTATGAATTATTTAGTTCGGGTGGATAATAATTTGACAGTTTGTTCTTTTATAATTATCATATCATCTAATCTAATAATCGGCAGTAGATTTTTTCTCTCATTGTTTGAATTCGTAAAATCAACATGAACAGATTACTTCTGTTTTACACCAACTATTAAGAACATTTTAAAGCTCAAAGGCATATTTATGTACTTAATTCGTGATTGTATATTATGTATAATTATATATTTTGATCTCGAAGTCAGCTGTAAATCGTTAATTAAAATGTCTTGTCCACACAAGTTGCATAAAAATGAATTGAATTTCAAAAAAGTTACTAAAATTGAACACACAATTGCACGGTGCATATCCATATCGGCGGACCCTTTGAGAAATTTGCTTTATCGGCGGTGTCTTGCATCGGCACCGGCGATTCTTTGCTATAAACAAGTTGGCAATTATGAAAAGTCAGATATACACACCAAATTAATTAAGCTATAATGTTTCCAGATAGTCATTAGCATAGAGCCTCTCTGTGCGTAATGCAGAGAGCCTGCCTGTGCATAAAAAAAAATGGCCGTATGCAGAGAGACCGCCAGTGCCCCGACAAAACCGAAAATAAGGGGTTTTGCAAAATTCCATTTACATTTCGGCCTATTTGTCTTTATTATTTGGAAGAATATTGATAAATGAATACAAATAGTGCGCTTGATATGTATGATATCAGAGCAAAAACTGGTTAAAGACTGTGGAAAAAGCCGGGCGAGTGTTCCATGTCAGTACACCGTCAACAAATTTCATCGAGTTGCGAGCAAAATCGCCGATAATTAAAAAGTAAACACTACAAAACATAGAAAAGACAGTCTAATGTTCCGTGCTCTACTTATTTTTAAGCAGCATACCTATGATCAAGAATGGCAGCTGGATTTTTCGCCTCCCATTCCAACCTGGGCACTGTTTATAGCAAAGAATAGCCGTTGCCGACGCAAAGAAACCACCGATATAGCAGATTTCGCAAAGAGTCCGTCGATATGGATATGCACTGGGAATTGTAGAGAGCATTCTGAATATACATGTCATCTAGGGAAGGTTTGTATTCATGGAGATGTTGTCAAAAGTTATGGCATCAGAATCTTGCGGGCATGCAGTAATTTCAATAGCATCCACCGCGCCACCGCAAATCAGGGGAAATATTTTTTTTTTACTTTTTCCAGAAATCCGACCTCAATATAAGGCCAATAGAAACGCGCTTATTCTGGAACAGTACGGCATTTCCCAAACTGAACATGTGCCCGATTCTTTAGTCTAAAGATCAGAACATTATGTATATGAAGTGTTTAACATATAATGTTCGGGAAACTCTTTGAAAAAAGACCGAAGAAAAAATTCATTCCCAGATTTTGTATTAAAAAAGGCCTTATACGCTGATCAAACTAGTATTTATCTATATTGTCAAAAGTTATGGCATCAGTCTTTTAGAGACTGTGACTGTAATTTTTAAGAAATTGAAGTAACGTGAACTGGATGGTCTTATTGTGTAAATACATTCGAATATGAACTATATTATAACAAATACAAAATACACTTGTTTGTAATAACTTCTGGACATGTCGCAATAACCCACTTATTCTTACTTAATAACAAACAGCTGTCTTACTGTATCTTAATATTCTAATATTTTATTAATCTTATCTGATGTCTGATCTTTTTTTAATGCTTACTAAATAGTTTATTCACAATGGAATTTATGCTCATTTATGTTATATGTCATTAAATATCTTAATTTTTGTCGTATTTTTATGTATTTGTAAAACGCCATTGAATATGTTTTGCGTAAAAATAGGCGTTTAATCAAATGAAACAGTTTCAGTTTCAAACAGTTTATTTATCTAAATTATCGTTTAATGTTAAGAGTGTGCTAAATACTATTATAATTGCCCGTACATATACGTATTTTATCATTTTTTCAGACCGAGTAATTTTTGCTATGGGAGGTAACCCGCCATTCCGCGATGATAACTTGCCGCAGGTGCCCGTTATGTCTTGGTAATTATCCCTGCAGATGTACATTTATGTTACCAGTTTAATGTATTACATCTATCTGAGGGTGCAAATGTTTCTGATGGTGATATTCGAAGGCAAAACCACCAGAAATCTTGTTCTTTTTCCACGGGCGTTTCGTATCCTAATTTACTCGAACCTAACTGTATACGCCAGTTCGGTAGGTTCATTAATATGACGAATCACGGTTTTCATAGTGTTTAATGTATTTCTTATATTATGATATTGATAGTTTGAAATACAGATGTATATTAAATTACCCAAAATTGAAACAGACAGTGTTATTTAGATCAACAAACATAACAAACAATATGAATAATTATATCATCATATGTCATGTATGTTTTTAAGAAAACAGTTACTGAATTTCAGCAAGTTAGAATGGAAAAGAGGTAGATCTATAAAAATACTTTTTACAGGTGTTTGTGTGTTAACTTATGACGACTTCTGATCAAAATGATGCCTATTTGTAACAAAAAACATTCCTGACATTTTTAATTGATAAGTATTGTACACATTAGAAAACAGAGCCTAGTATTTTTTCAATGTCAGTTCAAGGAAATCCTGTTCCTTTAAACTTTCACATAGTGGAATATTTTGACTTTCTTTCCAAACTTTCATAAAGTGTTACAAAATTTGCCTAGACTTTTGTTAGACTGTCAAGAACACATGATGTCAGGACATAGAGTGCAAACAGAAGTATTGTAGAAATTAAAATACATTGTATACACGGTGTATGATCAATCCTATATTGTTGGTACAAAAGTCGCGTCTTCAACTCACTGGTGCGTACAAGCACCTAACTTTTCCTATTAGTCTTGGATAAACAATTTAAGTCGGAAGTGTAGTGACCTTATTTATCATCCTTTTATTCTTATATTCGTCTTTATTTCATTTCGTGGATGATTTTACGGAACAAATCGAAGATGTAAAGATGTATTCGACACAGTATTTTGCCAAATTTTGTATCCGATGTATGAAATAAAATGTGTTTTCAGTTTCATGTCATAGTAGAAGAAGGTGACATGTGTGTTGAAAATGCATTTAAAATACGAATCTTGGTATTTTGGTATTGTTGGGATGTTTAATTATATGGTATTTAATATTAGAATACTGTTTATACATAAAAATAGCGGAAATTACTTCTCGCAAATGCAAAAATCTTGCAATATTTAGTTTTTAGTAAATCAACTATATTTTTTGTATAAAGGCACCTATGTTATGTCACAAATATTTCGTCCCAGAGCTTAGAAAACATTAATTTTGGGAGGTATTTGTGAGGGGCGACTGTTTCTGACTGGAAAAATCCATCCTTTATCCTCCGGCATATAGGCGTAATTGTCAAAACATGCGCTTGCCAGTTTTTAATCTTTGTATAAGACTTTGTTTATTATAGTGTCGACCTATTGAATGGGCAAGTCAAATTTGGACTATGAGACACATTTTCTCTGTGCGCATTACCTCCCGAATCCTATCCTTGTAGGTCAGGTGGCCTGACGGGATTCAAACTTCGATCTCCCGCTCCGAAGGCGGACGCTAGGCCAAAGGAGACGCAAACTTTGTACGTTTGTTCCTTGGATGTATCTTAGTAAATGTAGATGTAGCGATCTCTGTCAATTTTAACCGCATCGGTAGCCTAGTGGTAGAGCGTCATAGAGCGTCCGCTTCGAGTGCGGGAGGTCGTGGGTTCGATCCCCGGCCGCGTCATTCCAAAGACATAAACAATAGTACTAGCAGCTTCCTCGCTTGGCGCTCAGCATTAAGGGGATAGTGCTAGGACTGGTCAGTCCGGTGTCAGTATAATGTGACTGGGCGGGGTATCATGCCACGTGTCTACGGCGTGATATTCTAGTGAGGCAACACTATAAAGTTGGGCATTGTGCTCACTGCTACAAGTAGACACCGTCGATTATATAACTAAAAAATTGTTAAAAAAGATGTTAAACCCGAACACACACACACACACACACACAGACACACACACACACACTCTCTCTCTCTCAATTTATCTATCTTGATTCCCAATCGAGAATGAATAAATAAATAAAACAATGTTGTATTTTCAGTTGTATTAGCATATATTATACAAATTTTCATGATCACATTGATTAACTTAATAGCCCTTTTTGGGGCTAAAAATGTTCTCACCTGTCTACATACAAGCTTTACTATTAGACAGTTGTTTTACATAAGGCAGTGGCTAGGATAACGGTACCATAATCCTAGTTTCCGATTCCAGGAGTACGGAAGTTCCTTATCTCTATATAAACCTATATATACAAATGTATGAGGATAGGATAAGAGTACGGAAGTGTTTATGAGCATGAAATTTACGTTAAAACATGCTTAAAGTTAATCAAAAATTCCTGAATGAAAAAGGCAATGACGAAAAAATGGCGTTTTATTTACCATGTTTTGAGCTTAAATCATTCGAGAATGACAACGAAATTTCCTCCATGAAATTGGTTTAATCAAAAATGGCGGCCAGATAATGAAGAAATCAACGGCAGACCTGTAACTCGCTATTTTAAGTAAAATAAGTAAGCTAACAACAACATAAATGTATATATTTACGTATACATTTCATGTCTCATAAATACTTCCGTAATCCTAGCCTGTCCTCATGGAGTTATCTGGAGATACGGAACTTCGGTAATCATAGAATCGGTACCGTGATCCTAGCCACTGCCTTTACATAAATGTAAACTTCTCAAATAGCAAAATAGGCTATTTTTCAAACTCGTCCTTTGGCGACACAGTCTGTTTGTTATGTATACTGGGTTCATATAGTGTATGAATGCTTAATATGATACAAGAGATACAAGATACATTTCCCGGCCGAATCTCTCGCATGAACACAAGCGTATGTGGTACATATTACGGCAAAGCAAAGGACTGCCTCGTCTGAAACATTTAATTTTCAGAAATAGTTTGCGTGTTCCCCTTCACCTTCCACAGCGTATATCGCGCAATCGCAACGCAGAGTTGTCCTTCCTTGCATTCACATTCTCCTCTGCAACAGGCTGTCAAGATTTTTTATGTAACTTTGAAACGACATTTTTCACATGGTTTAAGAATACTGGTACCCTCAGCACCATCAGATACTTCAACACAAAGTATCTATTAAAGAAATCATTTACTAGCATTCTAAATGCACGGACTGTATTTTTGTTTCATACAGTAGATCTAACTATGTAAATAGTGTGACGAGCAGCGGTACATGAGAGAGCGTAGCTGCGTTTTTATGAGTTACCACATCTACACGGTCTGTCAATGATCTTCTTCGTTTTGGCGTAAGGAGCCAAAGTAGCGATGAACGCCGCTTACCAGTCTTGGCACTGAAAAACAAAACATATTTGTTAAATTAATATTAAAGTAAAATTTTGGAAAATAACGGAGGTGCCTCAGTTCAGTGTTATACGTAAAATATAGGTGCTTTATATTTTGATGAAATCGTGTTTTTAAGAGTATAAATTGATTGTAAAACATGGTTTCTTTTCTTTTACTGTTTCTACGGATAATATTTAATATATTTGTAAAAATTTGTGCTCAAAACATCACGAATCTGTAAAAGAATTGCAATAAACGATTTACATTTGCGTCATTTGTACAGCAGTACTCAAACTGTAACGATTATTTAGCGAAAACTGCTGAAGCTTTTCATTTTGGTTTTATACAGGTGGAAGCTTAGAAGTTACTTAAGTTCCGTGATAACATCAGTAAAATCAACTTACGTCTCTAAAGTCGTATTTTTCCACGTACTCGCCTCCTGCTCCGTAGCATATTTACATTTTTTGTACGTAAATGTTCGTTGCTTATACCAAAAAGTGAAGGCACCGCAAGTTTTGTACCAACAATATAGGATTGATCATACACCGTGGTATAGCTTTATCTTTTTCATTTTATCAAACCTGGCAATGAAAGGTTTTTGTTTGTCGATGAACAAGTGCTATTGAACAAGACTATAGATTTTTTTATATTTACCTTTTGAACAAAATATAAAAGTGTATTGAACACAAAGTAAATAAATTTTATTATTGTGCACTGTAAAAGTTGTGACCACTCCATTTCTTGCCACACACAAGTGCATTACATAATGCCTGCAATCCCTGACATAATGGGTTACATCAAGTCTTGAAACTGCAAAGCACTGCCCCCATCAGTCCTCTCAGTACTTTGATTAGTAAGGCATTCGTTCTTATGGTGTGTTAATTCTTAAAGACTGATCAGACACTGTCAAAAGATGTTCGAAGCTTTTTATTTGCTATAATATTAAAGTGCACAGGAAGAGGTTTCAATGTACCCTGCTTTAATATGTTTAAACGAAATCTTGAAAATATGCTTATTTCACAGTTTGTTATTATGGAAATAACATAATTATATGCTCTTCGTGTCCAAACAGGAGTATATATGTTCATCTTAACTATATACAATTTGCTATGAGAATAAATTCAGAGGCATACCATTACCTTTCTTCATGAAGATAAGAGTTTATTTATGTTTATCATGTTTGTCCTTTGTAATTAGTTTGACATTTTTTGTCACATATATAAGGTGTCTTAAGCTGCATCAAATGCTCAGTCTTTTGAATTTATTTTATTTTATTTTGTTGGGTTTAACGTCGCACCGACACAATTATAGGTCATATGGCGACTTTCCAGTTTTGATGGTGGAGGAAGACCCCAGGTGCCCCTCCGTGCATTATTTCATCACGAGCGGGCACCTGGGTAGAACCACCGACCTTCCGTAAGCAAGCTGGATGGCTTCCTCACATGAAGAATTCAACGCCCCGAGTGAGGCTCGAACCCACATCGATGAGGGGCAAGTGATTTGAAGTCAGTGACCTTAACCACTCGGCCACGGAGGCCCCCAGTCTTTTGAAAGACCTCTGTGTATTTGTAATTAGTTTAAACTGTACAGCTATAAAACTGCAGAATATGGTCATCCGCACAACTTTTCGATGAAAATCATGACACAATCAGATACATTAGTCATTTTAGAATTATGATTTTTGTTTCCATGGTAATGATACCTCAATATTGGTTTCTTTTCAGTTTATAAATACTTAACAAACGAGTCTTACTTTAGGTTACTGATAAGCACTATTACGAAAAAGTGACTTGATATTTGTAGAGAACAGTCTATCATTAAAATTATTCTGGAATATGAACATCTACTATTATTTGTGTGGTTATATTTATGTATATAATATTCATTTATGTTACTTTCACATGAAACTTTTTTGTTTAATTTTGCAAGCAATCATTATCATTCTTAAAGCTAAGGAGTGAAATATTTTTTTTATTTTATAAAATGAAATAATACATTCGTTATATGGTATGTTGAACTATACCAGTTGAGTTAAAGTGTTATCAAAGCAACAGCTATATAATATTTTTATGAATAAATTAATGAAAGACTGATTTGTGTTGAATCTTCACGAACTTGAAAATTTAAGGTCATTCATCCATTCCTAAATTTAAAAATTTAAAATCATTAGTATATTCCTTGATTTGTAAGTTTGAAACCTGGACACATTTCATTTATAAGCCACCTTACACTCATTATGCCTATTTTGTACTACATTTAGAAAAGAAAATATTTTGACTAATTATTGTTTAAAATGCTCAAAACAAATACGTTATATTTCAGCTTTCATGTATCCAATGGTTATATTCTTTTCTTTTTTTTTCATGATAAAGGAAAGTATATAACATTGATTCATCATTAAATTATGGAAAGAGGACATTTTTACCATTGGTTACCATAGCAACAGATTATAATCAACATTTTATACAGGAAATTATGCTATTTTAATTATGTCTCCCACCACACAGTGGTGTGGAAGACATATTAATTTACTCCAGTCTGTGTGTCCGTGTGTATGTCTGTCTGTCACAAAGCTTGTCCGCACTCTAAGTCTAACATTTCTCATCCGATTTTCACCAAACTTGAACAAAATGTGTTTGACCAAAAGACCTCGTCCAAGTTCGATAACTAGTCGAATCGGTCCAGGCATATTGGAGTTATGGCCCTTGAATTACGAAAAATTGGGCTTTTTACTCTTGTCTACACTCTAAGTCAAACATTTCTCATTCAATCTTAACCAAACCGGAACAAAATGTGTTTGACCATGAGACCTCGGCCAAGTCCAATAACTAGCCAAATCGGTCTAGGTATTTTGGAGTTACGGCCCTTGAATTACTGAAAACGCGGCCTTTTTACACTTGTCCGCACTCTAAGTCAAACATTTCTCATCGGATCTTCACCAAACTTGAACAAAATGTGTTTGACCATAAGACCTCGGCCAAGTTTGATAACCAGCCAAATCGGCACAAGTATTTTGGAGCTCTGGGCCTTGAATTGTAGTGAGTAAACAGTATATAAAACTGATTTGCTATTTAGATGATTAGGCAGTTGTGGGAGACATTCGCTTTTCTCAAAAGCAGCTATAGTTTATTACCGTATAAAGTAGGTGAATTGAACTTAAGCTTGTATATTTATATTTAACCAGACTATTATAACATGCTTCAGGCTCAAATTAAAGACGTTAAGGTGAACAATTTGTTATTTTTTACTATTTTGATATGTCGCTAAAATTGACATATCTCGAAAAATTAAGATTTTACAATCAAACTTTGATTTCTGACTTCAGAAACAACATAGTACTATCAGAAAACGAAAATACCTCATTTTCGCCCAGGTACCTCATTTTGGCCAACATCTCATGGCCTGACACAATTTGTAAACAACATACCCACCTGCTGCTATGTATTTTTATATTACTGAAATTACTATACCATAGCCTATAAGTGTTTACATTTTCTTTCTGGTAACAATATGGCTAGCTTTTGGTTGTGGATTCAGTGTTGTTATTAGAATCATGGAATCCATTCAATATTAGGATCATGGAATCCATTCAATATCTATAGGATTTCGCTAAAGCGAATGCTAGGTGGCGTGAAGGGAGTTGCACTATCCATTACCTCTCATGAACAG